>NW_015505880.1:218704-247817 GCF_001515645.1 Sinocyclocheilus grahami | reverse complement strand
GATAGATAGATAGAGAGATAGATAGATAGATAGATAGATAGAGAGTTTGACATGCCCTTTGTTGAAAGAACAAAAAATAAATAAATAAAAATTAAACCCAAAATGACCGATGAAGCAACGTTGAAGAAACATTGATTATAAATATGGGCAGTGAAAAGACTATAAGTTTTACCAAATCAGTCATGAGGTTCGGTATGGCTCAGTCTTAATAAAAGATGTCATCTCAGTAGGCAGCTGCTTATGTAGGCAGTGAAAACACTGGCCTTCCCGAGCAGCAGCCAGTGTCTGATTCTGATGCAGCATGCTCCTCCGACATTAAGCTCACGGTGAGTCTATGAACACGCATCCGCGCCTCCTTCAGCACCTGCATCTTATTACTGAAGCGCGAGAGTCTGTGTGATCTGGAGCTGCCGCATGCGTTCCGTCGTGTGTGCGTGTGTGTTTAGATCTGATGCATGTTTGGCACATGTGCAGAAATCGATTCGCTGCTTTTCAAGGCCTGCCGATGCTCCTCGGACACTAACACTTGCTGATTTTATAGGATTCGTTGCCGATTTTGCTTGTCTTGTGTTCAAAACTCCTGTCAGGAGGCATTGCAGTAATCATTAAACGAGTTCACTGGGAAAACACCCTCAAAACAACACCGGGTTGGGGAGTCGAGAACCGCTTCTGGAAGAAAACACTGGAACTGAGTGGATTTTTAAACATATACATATGTTACAGACTAAATCCAAGGTATTAATCGATCGATGTTTATTTATTTAAGATATGAACAAAAAATTAGACACTTAGAATATATATTTTAAAAACTAAATGCAATAAAAAAAAAAAGATTAAATAAAAAAATTTAAAAAAATAATAGAATTTTTTAGCATATACACAGCAAAGAAAAACGCATTTATTATACATTATGAATTTATTCGATTTATATTTATATACTTATTAAACATAAACAAGACAAATAATTGAACCTAATACAAAACATAAATACAAAAATATTAGTAAAAATTAAATACATTATTTGTAAAAAATAATAATGAATTGACAGATTTTAATACATGGTACAGACTACATTCAAGGTATGTATTATATTTTTACTCCTCCATTTATTAAAGATAACATTTGAACATAAATATGTTTTTGTATTTACGTTATACATATATTCTGTATATATATATAAAACGTAAATACAAAAATATCTAAAAATTAATCAGAAAAAGTTTCTGATTTATGTGACAAATTTGTCAGATGCAGGCGAGATAAAAAAAATAAAAAATAATTATAATTATAATAAAGATTATGTATGATGAGAGACATGATCACAACCAAGCAGAAAATTTGATGTTTTAATATTTTATAAGTAGCAGGATTTTGGACCAATCAGATTCCACATTGGGCGGAGCTACAAAACACAAAGCCACAGCAATGGATGCATGAGCTGATGCATGAGCCTCCCGTCTGCACCGATAGATATAAATGCTACAAAAACTACAGTCTGTGATTTATTTGATCCATGAAAGTAATATTCATATCAGACGACTCAATACTTCAGTACTTCATCAGGCGAAATGAACTCCACAATATGGCTGCCTATATGAGCAACACAAATCCCTTCAGAAAACAGCTAGTAATTGAATCACGGCACCAAACACACACACACATGAATGTGTTAGCTTGACCTTCGGCTCTCAGCTGAATACATTTAGCTTGATTTCTCAGATCTTTCATGCGTTTCAGGATTCAGATATCTGCGGAGATAAACAAAGGGAACGACGGCCATCCATCACTTTCAAAACCTGTCGCGCTAAACTTAAACAAGACTGGCCTCTGCTACGAATGACTAGCACGTCTCTCCGCCGACTATTTGGAGAACAAGAGCGCAGTGATTTACAGCGTACAGGCCTTTTAGCTTATTAGCTCGTCCGCATATTAAGATTCAGACGCTAATAGAATTTGTGCAACGTACGCATTTCGTGCTCAAGTTAAAGAGGCAGATGAGAGACACAAAAATGGCATTAGTAACGCTAATTAGCAACTTTTGTAACGTGACATATTAGCAAGTTGAATCTAAACTTAAATACACTAGAATGAATCATGCTAAACATACAATTAAAAAAAAATATTTGAAGTTGTTTTTTATTTTTTATGTGTGTATATGTATGTTTATTTATTTATGTATTTATTTATATGTATGCATATGCATGAAAGAATAGGTTGCAGCAAACGTTTAAAGGGGTCCTGTTATGCTCTTTTACAAAGTTTTATTTTGTTTTGGGGGTGTACTAGAACAGGCTCTCATACTGGGTTGAGAAAAACACATTATTTCAATGTGTTTGAAAAACACGTTATTCTTCACATATTTTTCATTATTACAATTGTTGTGATGGGTTAGCTGGGTCAGTGTGTGCTGTGATGGGTTAGCTGGACCAGTGTGTGCTGTGACTGGTTAGCTGGGCCAGTGTGTGCTGTGATTGGTTAGCTGGGCCAGTGTGTGCTGTGATTGGCAGCACTCGGCACCTGGTCGGGAAATGTCACGCCCCTTACCATAGCCGCCTGCAACCTTCAGTGTAAATATTGCGTCAAAATCAAATCAATCTGAGCGCGATTTAAACCCGGATGATTGTAATCACTCTAAGTTCTTCTGCCTTGGGAAAGCTAGCGTGTCTCCGACATAATGATAACACTCGTTGCCTTCTCTAGTGCAGCTCAACCAGGTCTCGTCCCATTCGTCGGTATTTGTGATATCACAAATACCGGAAAATATGTGTTGTAGTCCAAACAAGTCATTCGTTGTAGTTTTTGAAAAGTTATTTCTATTAAATTAAATATCTCCTTTTGAAGTGGACTTTGAGCTTTGTAACTTTGCAGATTCTTTTTTATGCTCAAACAACAACATTATAGACTAACTAAAGTTGAAAAAGTGAAAAAGCATAATAGGACCCCTTTAACACTTTTTAATGTTAAAAACCAAGACTAATTAATGCTTATGCATAGTTAGTTCATGTTAACTAAAGTAGTTAATAAATATTAACAAATTAAACCTATCGAATTTCTACACATTTTTTTTTCTTTATTAGCATAATGGTTCCATGAACAACCTTTAATGTCTATGGAACCTTCACAAGGTCCTTTATAATTGAAAAATAAATGTTTAGATTAGTAAATATTCTTCACATTAAGAATTTTTTTTTTCTTTAAGATCTGTTCTATGGCATCACTAAGAAAGCTCATTTTGAACTTTTATTTTTGTTAGTGAAGGAATCTTAAACGTCCCCAAACCACCGCTGTGAAAATATCCTCCACAAAAACTCCAGACAGACTTCTCTCACAATTTCCCCAAAAGCGAGAGACACTAGAGAACTGGTGTCGTGCTCCTAGTTAGCACATTTTATCCAGCACTCATCTCCGGGTTCGTTTAGTCGACTGCAATCCACCCACGCAGGCTACACCCCTCTGTTCATCGCCTCCCCAATCACGCAGGAGGAAGATAACACGCAATTCATCTTTTCATTCATTCGGCCCCATCCCAGATAAAACGCCCGTGTAAGCGCCACCGAAACAAGGTCAGGATACGGAGGACGTAATGGAGCTAATAAAAGCAGATCGCGAGGCGATATTAGGCGCAGTAATCTCGGGATTTCATTCCCTGCGAATCCCTGCTTGCGTGAGTTTGGCTTCATGCCTCATTTATGACCAAAATGGGACGAAAACCTCACAACGCACAAAAAAAGGGTGCCTTTAGGAAAACAAACAAATAAGATGAACTGCTCCATCCTGGACTCGCAATATCAGACTCATTGGCAGGTTGTCGGTATTTTCCCCCAAAGGCGGTTGGTCTTTTAAAATGGATTACTTCTGCGTGTCAGTTTGTTTATCTCAATATATCTGACTTTCCAATTATGTTTTCAAAGGCAGGAGGCTTTTGGCGATATTAAATGGGAAGGCACAAAAAAAAGTACCACAAAAACACTATGTCTGCAATCGTAAACTTCCTCTGGTGGCATCTCAATTAGTCAAATATTAAAATTATATCAGTAAATGTTGAAATTAACATTACCTAAGGGTATAAATGCTGTAGAATCTTCATGTTAACAAATGAAACCTTATTATAAAGTGTTACTAAATTTGTAACTTTATATAACTTTTAATAACTTTCTTTTTTTTTTATTGCCGTCAATGGTTACACGAAGAACCATCAACATCTATGAAATCTTTTCAAGGTACTTCATACTGGAAAAATTGTTTCGTTAGACTATTAAAAAAAAATTTAAATGTCAATGTTTTCCTATTTATCGAATTTTCTTCGAATTTGAAGTTTTGCCACGATTTTATTAAATTTTTTATCAAGGAATCGTGATTTTGAATAGACATAAGAAATAACATTACAATTAGAAACTGACAATATGCTAATGATAACCATTAGGAGAAAAAAACTAATCTCACCACATGATGGCGCACATGATCAACCGCTCACATGTGATGTGCTCTATGAAGGACCGTAACGTAGAACATATCGCTTCACACAGAATGCGCTTTTGCGTTGACAAAGATGTGATGCGGGCAGTGGAATGGGAAAAAAAACCTTGAGGGCCGCATTTTTAGCATATTGTTTCACGCGTGAGATGCAGGCTCAATGGTCAAACGTTTCCATCATGTTGGAATCATGTTGTAGTAACGTTTTTTTCAGTTGACTAGTTAAATGTAGAAAACTAAATCTAGAATCGGTTAAACATTCTAAAATTTTAAAAGTCGAGAGTTACTTTTTTGCCATATCGACCCGCCCTACTTTTAAGAACTGTTCACTGAAAGGTTCTTTGGGCAACCGAAAAATATTTTTGGTATTTTGCTGGTATTTTCCCCCAAAGGTGGTTTTACTTTAAAATGGATTACTTCTGCATGCAGTACAAAGATTGATTTGTTTTTCCCAATTTATCTGACTTTCCAATGATGTTTTCAATGGCAGGAGGCTTTTGGCAATTTCTAATATGAATGTACAAAAGAAAAGCAGCACAGAAAACGTTGTCGGCCATCATATCCCACAAATACAATAAACATCTTCAGATGGCATCTCAATGCTGCAATTAAATAAGAGTTAATGATATTATCAGTCGGCGTCCTAACTTAAATGATTTTAGCAAATGGCTGCAATATAACAAAGAGTTTAGGGGGTCTGAATACTTTCTGTACCCACTGTACATGTCAAAATGTGATATCGCATGAGGCCAGGGTTGGGGGGATGTTGTATGTGTAACAAATCATCTTTCCCTCTCGCTTGAAGAGACGGAGAAAGTGAACTCCCTCGCACTCGCTCTTTTACGCCCAGTTGATGCAGAATCCATACCATCCCTGGCTCAGTTGTGTTGAATGCATCCTCGTTTACTCAAAGAACACAATGCAGCTATAATTACAGAGGCTCGAAACTGAAATGCCACGCAGGAGTGAATGTAATGTTTTTCCACCTTTAACTTTATGTGCTTTAAACTAAATCTAAAATCATATTTAGTTGGAACAGTTAATAACCATAGACTTTCACTTTGAGAAGGATATTCATTTTGTGAATCTCACAAAACCTGTCCAAGAACATTATACTCTAGACATTTTTTGCTTAAAATGTTTATTTACTGAAATATTTACTTATTTGCCATTTTTTTTATGGCATTTAAGCACATTTGCCTAAATTCTCATCAGGGTTATTAATATAAACTGAAACTAAAACCATTAAAAAATAATTAATTACTGATAAACATTAACTAAAATAAATGAACTAAAACATTTAAAATAAATGTAACATTTAATAAAACATTTTTAAAAAGTTTATTCATTTATTTATTTCATCTAGTTGCCAAGATGACATTATACTTCATGGTAAATAAATACAATAAAAAAAAATAATAATAATTTACTGCAATATTGAAGCAATAATAATCACTCTCAAAATAAATACTTTTTCTTAAAATGCAATGCATTTTCATAAGGCTCACCCTTTAGAAGTGTTTGAATTTGATGTACTCGTAATGCACAAATGCAAATGGAAAAAACGTACTTGAGTGAGATCAGTCACGCTAATTCAGCACTGACTAGAACAAAAAGAGATGTGATTTTTATTGAAAAACAGATCCGCATTTCAGGAATGTAATGAGTTTCCAACAGAGCTTAATCACATGTTGACATTTGTGCTAGTTAAAGGGTATTGCGCTCCCCGTTTCTCTGCTGTCAAACCATTTTGTCATTCCTAATTAAGGGAGCATGGCTTGCATTGACAGGCAGGTATTTACTCGTGTTTAACCCCATCTACCCTTGACTGACTGTTTCATAACTACAAGGCCCCTCTGTCCACACAAATACGGCTTCAGCTCCCAGAGGCCCGTGTTTTCATGCTTGCATTACAAACAATTACACACATCCATCAGCCCTCAAACATTCCCACCCCCACCAATGTATCTTGTCCTTCCCCCGCCTCTTCCTCCAACCCGTTCCCCTCCGTCAGCTGGGAATCTACCCCCGATCCTAACAGATGTCCCCTGATTTGGGTGAAATGACAACAAAAGGCCGGGCTCTGAAAAAGCCATGGCTTTCTCATCTTGCCCCGAGCTTTCTGCTCCCACACAAAGGCCTGCGGATTAGCAGCTTTTAGCACATGAAAAAGCCCCTCATCCTGAAAACTGCCCCCTTAACTGGGCCCTGAGGTTTCTATAGGGTCACTATAAACCCCTTCAAATCTACTTGGTCCCAAACAAAATCTACCGAACCAGCATTCTGTCTTTGCCCCAACAAATTCCTACGCTTCACCAAGCAAGACCCCTGATAACCATCTTAAACCAGCACACATTACTAAACTAGTACCATGACATTTGGAAAGTGGGATATCTAAGATATTCAAGAGGAATCTACTTTGGATTCATGGGCTTTATTTTTTTGGTTCCACTTAATGACTTAAAGGTATTTTGAAGGAGTCCAATTGGAGTCGCCCCAGAGAAAGGTCATAACCACTCCAAGTCTATCAAACAAAGATCCAAACCTTTAATATGGTTCATTGGGGTCTGTTAACTATCGAGCCAAAGTGGAGAATAAGTAGACCAATCACAGATGGCATCTTGACCTCCAGCCATGGAGAACAGGGTGGGGACGGGTCTCCACAAACCTCTGAGGGGTCATAACTCAGATTGAAGCCAAGGTGGGGCGTGTTTATGACAGATCTGTATTGTCTAAGTGTCCCAAGCTGGGTGGGACGCACATCAACCTGGAGTGCCAGCTGGTCATCATACTTAAAGAGCAGAAAGCAGAAAAATCACCATGGTGGGGGTAAACAACAAGTGCCCCCAAGAAAACAGCCAAACATATCGAGGCCAGTGGGAGGGGTAGAGATTGGGTGGCGGGTGTAGCATGGATATAACGACCTCCTACCGTAATGAACACATTATCACAGTGGCATCAGAGCAAGCGGAGCATATCATTGGTTCGAAATCCAGTCTTGCGGCGAGGGCTTTAAGCTTAGGGAGAAGGTAGTAGCTTTTGGCCTTATCAGCACCGCCGCAGTACTGAGAGCCCAGAGACCGGACGATCAGTCCTGCAGCGTCACGTAGGCAACTGGCCAAGCGTGAGATGAAATTAAATTTTGAGCGAGATGGATCAATCCCGTCAGCAGGGGCGGGTTTGCTTGGCATCTTATCTCGGATTTGCCACTAACCTGTTGGACAGAATGGGCAACATAGGCCGGAGAGTTAATATAATTTACCAGCAGAGGCTATTCCTCATCTTCAACAAGGCTTGTCATGGACAATGTAGCGATTTACTCAGGAACTCGTCCGAACAAGTGCTTGATAATTCCGCCAGACTGACCGGTTGTCCCTTGGGTCATAGCGTAAGGCGGCAACCGTGGCTTGAACAGAGAGGCCTCGTCTCCTTCTGCTTGGATGTGCATGTGGATGCATGCGACGGTAGCATTAAGACCAGAAGAGCTCGTTTCAAAGACAGTGCACCCGTTCTTTTATAACCACCAGACAAATTGCACCCACCGTGAACTGAAGAGCACCGATTTAGCACTCGGGACAAATTAAGAGGAATAAACACAATTAGCTGGCAGAGCTTAGGCGCTGGCGAACATCTCTCTTCCCCTCCCTTTTCTGCTGATAATGTGAGGCGCTGCAGCGCAGCTGCCATTACTGCCACCACTGCATCTGCCATTCAAAACCCAAGCTGATAATTGCACTGCTCTCCCTGTTACACAAACTCGCCTAATTTTATCTACGACTACGATCACATTGGCACTCACGGGTTACAATAACCATCGTGAAAGGGAGCTTTTTGTATAATTGTTGTTTTGATATTTCTGCCACTCCATTAGCATTTCCTGCGCTAAATCTATCCATGGCACCATTGAATCCAAGGCTGTGCGGAACATTATTCAATAAAATGGTACTTTAGCAAGTGCTATAAGATCTCTAATGCTAAAAGAAAACTAAATCCAAGAGAGAGATGCTGCTCATTAAAGCATGGCACACTTTATATTTAGAGTGATCATTAGCAACTCTAGCTCACACAAACAAGAGGACTAAATCTGTAATGCAAGCGAATGCAAGAGCACTGTCCTTATCTTCTCTCTGAAGTCAGGAGAATATTTATTTTGGCATAGCGTGGCCAGAATCTCTCTGAGGCATTGTCCTTTGATCCCTATTTAAAATGGGGGAAAAAGGTTACAGCGATAAGTGTAGGAAAACACAAAAAACGACACCAGAAGGAATAACTTCGTGGAAATGAATTTCAAAACCTTGGGGAAGACACCTTACAAAAGACATTTTACCAGAACTCATGTCCTAAGCTCAATTCAATTAACTTTTCGACCAGAGGTGACACGGAATGCACACAGGAAATCAAAGTTAGTTTGGCAAACTAAGTTTTTACATCCGTTAAAAAATTCCTTAATTCTAACACCACCCGACTTCATTGATTTCTTGTTTGTTATTGCTTAGCCGCAAAAGAAAAATGAGCGAAACTACAGGTCTATAGACCACAGACACGGCTAACTGCTTCTGTTTGGCTGCATTCCTATGCATTTGTCTTAACATCTCTCAAGATCTGACAGTGATCAGCTATGATAAATCGTCCAATTATAGTGACATTTAGAAACTAAAGCACACTTGAGAATTCGCAAGTTGCAACACAGAACAAAGACGGCGAAAACAGACACTTTTTAGCCATTAACGCTTAAAAAGCTGGTACGTATTTCATGAAAGGATCAAGGATGGCTGTCCTTTTCGAGTAGCTCCTAGAGTAGATCTTTGCCATCAAACTTATTGGATGAGACGTCAACAAAGTCTAAATCTAAATTTCTTGGAGATCAAAGCGAAGTATTAAGCCGAACTTTTCTCAAAAGCAGAACCAGAGCACTTCAGTCCAGACTCATTCTGATACGGGGCCCCTGAAGTCACATTAAAGTGATTAATGACCCCTGCATTATCTGTGACTAAATGAATCAAGACAATACCTGCACTATGCTTTCCTGCTTCAGTCTCGCTCAAACCTTTATTATATGAACGCATATACTTTCAAATGAAAGTAAACTGCTATATTCAGCAGGCCATGGCACAACTTAGCTGAAAGAAAGCATAACTTATAGACAAGCATGTATCTGCCAGAAAAAAGGGAGAAAATCCTCAATATAATAACTTTGCAAGAAAGACACTTGGTGAATAGAATCAATATTCTCTACAGTAATGACTTTTTCACGCTTTCTATTCAAAACCATAATGCAAAAATGTGTAATATATTATTTTCTACTCTATAAACTCCGCATTTGCAGCAAATGTCAATGAGACAATTACTTTAAACCTCCAGAAAGTGACTTTCCAATTTTCCTTATTATCTGGGTTTGACTTTACTGTCTTTGTCTTCAAATTCTCACAGACCTTGAAAAACATTAGTAGCCATTTTACAAAATAAACCTTGTTTTCTTTTGAAACTCACAGTGCATTCCCGTAACTCAACCAAAAGCCCATTTCACAGATATTAATAAAGCATTAACCCGCTACTGCACCACAAAGCAAACATACACTTTTTAAAAAAATGAGACAACTACTGATTGGGGTCATGCTTCAAGACCAAAAAAATTACAATAAAACAAATCCAAACTGCCAAAAGTGAACAGACACAATGTGACCATTCAATGCATTCCGTCATATTTTTAAACTCCTAGGGAACACAAACAGAAGAAATGCAACATTTCAAATGTCCTCTATGAAAATTGTTATCAAATTAGTTTATAATCACTCCTCATATGAACTCGAAAAGTTTTTAAGCTCATGAAAGTGTCACAAAAACCCCATGCAGAACATGAGGAATACAACCCAGCCTAACAAGCCATATCAAAACCATTATTACTACAACTTATGTCGCCAAAAACTGCACATAACGCACAAAAACATTTCGATAGACACCATGGGATTATATAGATACAATGAAATCAAGCATTTTACCAGTGAAACCTCTAAATAATTATATCTATCATTTTAATTCATTATAATAAACGTAATTATTTTACGTTTTAAATTGGCCATTTAAAAATCGTTTACTTACAATAGTTCCACGCGTGTCCAAGTAACTTTATTTCGGATCGATGCAGATGCGTTACGACCATATAACTCCTCTTAAAGCGTCCTATGTTGCATCCATGTAAAACAGAAGGGGGAAAAAATCCAAATAACTCCTTGGATACGCGAAGTTTTCAACGGGAGTTAACAGTTATCCGTGCCATGTCGACGGCGTCCGTGCGTAAACTCTCCAAGAGCGCACGAAACTCCGCGCTTCAAAACGAGCTTTAAATGTCGGTCGATAGTCGGTCCACCGCGTCCCAGAGCTGGATCGGATTCCTTTCATTCAGGTCCCGGACTTCGACTGGGGGTAGGGGCAGTTTGGTAGGGTTTTTTTAGCCCCCCTTTTCTCCCGCGCACCCTCCCCAAAAACAGCGAAGCAGGCTGGGGGAGGCCTCTTCGCGCTCACGTCACCAATCCGTAGTGAATGTGCGCGCACAGATGAGCTGCTCTGTCATTTGAAACCCCTTCACTAAAACCATCCCACCTCCAAAATAAGAGGACAGGGGAGGGAATAAACTGCCCCTAAACAGGTTCATTTAGCCAATTTGTTTTACAAGCGTACATATTTTCCCGTATGAAAAGAATCTTCTTGCACAGTAACCAAAGTTTGATATTTATAGAAAACAACTACAGCTAACCCTTACTTAAATTAACCATGGTTTTACTACAAATAACCCCCCCCCCCAAAAAACATAGTTACTATAGTTAAACTTTTGGCAACCACAAATTAACCATGGTTTTGCTACATTAACCATAGTTTAACCATGGTTATTTGTGGTAAAACTGTGGTTATACAAATGGGAATCAATACGCCAAAAAAAAAAAAAAACATGGTTACTACACTTTTTCTATAATAAAACCACTAGACCTTGCGGGGGTTTTTTAACGCAAAACTTGTTCTGTATTATTTGAACTTTTTTCGTAGTAGAATCTAATGATAAAGTAATTACAATTAATACAATAAAAAACAATATAATGTTAATATAATAAAATTAAAAAAACAATTCAAACTAGCCCATACATTTAATTATTTATTTTGTGATAATGGTAGACTGATTTTACATTATTACTTGGGACATGATAACAATTAAAAATATATATTTACTATAGTCTGTACGGAACAGATATGCCTAAAATGAGAAACATTTTATGATTTAAGGAAACTTGGAAGGGTCAAACAGTAATTTGCATTAAAAAAAAACAAAGGGTACAGTGTATTGAAATTCATATGAATATCAAAATGCAGCTCACAGCTCCAAAATGCATTTTGAGCTGAGAACTTACTGAAAAATACACCATTGGGTGTTTATCAGAGACAGCAGCTTTGTTATTCATGACAATAAATGATGAATGAATAAAAGAAGTATCACAATACATATTGTGTTGACACACTGCAATTTAAAGGCCTACACCTATTACAGCACCAAACAATGAACAAAGGCCTAGTGCAATAACTCATACTTTACAGAGACACTCTGGAGTATTGTTTATACACATTTTTCTCTTTATTTAAGGGCCACTGTGATCTCTACCATCATAAAGGGCCGAGGCCCAATCAGCGGGAATGCCGTGTAAAGCGTCACTATGATTTTATGTTGATTTGCATCATGTTTCTTACTCACACTTGTCTAGTTTAATCAGGCTTATAAATCGAGTGCTATAGCGTGTCCCACGTTCTTCTGGTGGCAGAGAGCTTAGCGTGGTAAATTTCAGCTGGGCTAAAGAGACATTTGAGAATGCTGGGTGAAATGATAAAGATCACTTACCACTCGGCATGCCCGATCCATAAGACCATAATGAGCATTGTATTCTGGAAGTGTTTTCGTCTGCACTTTTTTAGTGTGTGGTTTAGAAATTTCTTTGTAGAACTATATCATATTTTTATGTTGTTATCATGGAGCTGACCACTCTTTAAAATCCAATATGTAGTTATATAATTAGGTCAAAACTTGAACTAAGGACCTGCAAAAATAGCTTCATTATAGCTACAATATGATTTTTTTAAAAAGATAACCTCTTGAATAACAGGTTTCAGCAGCAAAGCAAAGCAATACACAAAGCTTAATTCAGTTTAGCATATGTGTAGCTAATAAACAAACAACATTAACTCACAAAGCACTGTTTAGAGTCACAATAATTTTTAATAGATTCCATGAGTAGCTTCAGGGCACAGACATTTGCACTGTATTTAATGGTTGTTTTTCTGAGGCAACTTTGAAGCTGCTTACCAAAAAAACTTTGCCTTTCTGAGGTGCTTTCAAAACTTTGGGAGTGTTTGACAGTGAGAAAAACGATGGGGGCTGATGCTCGTCAAGTTTTGGGGGGAAAACGCAACAATTGTAGGGGGCCTCGTACAGAGCCTTGGGGGACCTCCTTTCAACACGCTACAGAAATACAGTCTCTCCATCGACAGAAAATGCAGCAGCTTTTATCATTAGATCCACTGTGCAGAGAACATGCCTCTGAATACACAGCCCATCTTGTGTGTGCGTGTGTATATATGTGTGTATTTGTCTACTGAAAGTGAACTGATCCATAGCCAGGAAGGAACGCAGACTGACAGCTATTAGAGTGCAACTGTGCTGTCTTATCTGCTGCCTGATAGGAATCTACAAAGACCCACTGCAGAGATTATGAATTCATTACAGACAGTCCTCACACACACACACAAAGGGGTCTATATATTCACAGTAAAAGGAGAGGTCATTCGTGTTCGCTATCATAAATATTAAACGTAACCGTCTTGTCGCTTTTGAATGAAGGAGAATATGACTGTTTTTCAAAAGATGCAAAGGTGAGGTCATTCCTCCCTCACAGGACCAGAGGGAGAGCAGGTTCAAATGCTAAAATGGATAGAGGTGTACTGTGCTTTCTGTAGTCAATGGTCAGTGGAACAAGTGGGCGTGTCTACAATGTGAAATACGACACTCAGGGATGCCTGCTGTCTCTTTCTTTGCAGGATAACAGCAGAAAAGCTCTTAAAGGACTAAAAGGCAAAATCATTTAGCAGAACTAAAAGCGAAAACCAAACAACATGCGTATTCTGAGGTGCAGAATCACCGAGGCAATATGTTTCAGACGGTGCCAAAGAGACTGAAAGAAGAGGAATGTCAGGTAGAGGAGGAGAATGGATTTGGAAATAGTTTACCTAAAAATACACTCACCCTCACATCGTTTCAAAGCCAGACGGGTTTCTATCTTCCAGGGAACACAAAAGGAGATTTAGAGCAGATTTCCCCCCCCTTATTTTCCACACAAAAACAACCATAGAGTGACTGCACTAAACTGTATTTATCTTCAGAAAGGAAAAATGAAGTATTAAATTAATCTATACATCACTTGCACTATATTCCCAGCTTTCAAACATTATACAAAAGCTGAGAGACAGACCAAAATAAATTATTATTATAATATTGAATGACCTATTATTAAAACACTATTAGTTATGATTATATATCAGTTTTCAAATGTCACTTACATATATATTCAAATTAGTGTAATCCATGGTTATTTTGTATTATTTAAATAGCTTTTATTCATGTTTTAAATTAGCTTTTATTTTTATACTTTAATTGTAGTTACATTTTTAGTAAATGTATGTGCTTTTGTAAATTTCATTAGTTTTTATTTGTTTTAAATATTATAATTTAGATTGCATTTATTTATTATTTTTATTTCAGTTTTATTTTTATTTATTAAAAAATAGAATAGCTTTTTTGGCAATTAATTGAAATAAGTTTTTCATCTAATAATCATAATTTATTTTATTTCAACTAACAAAAATGTTCAATAGTTTTAGTTTACATTTGTTACCCTGACCTTGGAGTAATCAACTATTATTGATGTCACTGTTGGTGTAAAATGTTCCTGTTTCAGGATTTGAACATGCACAAATGCGAATTGCTAAAATACAATTCATATACATATTCAGAAATGTAGTGTATAACTCATATGGACTACACTTCAAACTCACTTATGGTGCATTTTTATGGTTCTGTCTGAAATTTGATGGCCCTGATCTCAATATACATTTGTTGGAAATGAGCAGCGTGAACATTCTGCCAAATATCTCATTTTGTGTTTTACAGAAGAAAGAATTCATAGGGTTTAGTGACGTGAGGGTGAATAAATGATAACAGGATTTTCATTTCATACACCTTGCAAGGAGAGCAGGCGGGCTGCAGGAAAGACAGTAACGGAAAGAAAGGGGAGCTCAGGAGACGTGTGTGTGTGTGTGTGTGTGTGTGTGTGTGTGGAGGATGGCAGGTTGCCGCTGCTCTGTGCTGTGAATGTGTCGGCCTTATTTGGAGTCAGAGGCTCTCTGGTTGTTTACCCAGCAGGTCAGAGGGCCGCTACACCGCAGCACTGCAGCGCAAACACACCGCCTGCCACCGCGAAGAACTCATCAGCACATATCTGCTCCAGCCTGACACACTCACGCTCTATATCACAAGATTTGTCTCATACAAACACTCAGTGTATAAAAAGAGGTAGCTACGAACTCTCTCTTAGATACACATAAGGCTAGGAGATACAGCTAATGTTTAATATATATGTGTACATAACTTTCAACCAAACAGACACTGTCGCAAAATAGATTTGTACTGTTTAATACAAGCAGAAAAATTTTGTTAAAAAGGAAATGAAATGAATGCATTTTAAGTTGCTTTGTATAAAAGTGTCTGCCAAATGCATGAATGTGCATACCCACATGTATGTAAACGTAAAATAAAACATATTTGAATTGTTTACATGAATGTAAATGTAAAATAAAAAATATTATTTAAAAAATCAAGTGTTGTCTCGCACAATATTTACTAAATATATACAGATATTTATAAGTTAGTGATACATTTAATAATAATAATAATAAATATTATTATTATTTTATAAAATATATTAATATTTATAATCTTTCCTAATTAACAGCATATATATTTACAAAAGCAACAACAAAACTATATAATAATAATAATTATTATTATTATTAATACTAATAGTAGTATTATTATTATTATAAATAATAATAACAAATAAAAATATTATTTTATTATAATATTTATAATAATAATAATTTTATTAGAAATACAATTATTATTATTAATATTATTATTAATAATAATAAATATTGTTATTACTGTTATTATTAATAATATTATATACAAATGTATAACAGTGTACAATTATATCATATGTGTATTAAATGTTTGTTATTCTTATTCTTATTCTTATTAATAATACAAGAAAAAAATATATGTATTACGTGTTAAAAGGTCAAATAAAAAACTAGTAAAAATAATCAATGAATATTTTGCACAATATTCACTAAATTAATAATTATTTATAATAACTGATAATAATATTTCTAATAAAATAACTATGAAAATAACAATTATTTTTATTGTTATATATATATATATATTTAATCATTGCGAAAACTGAGGTGCAAAAATGTCCGAATGCACACTTTTTTTATATATATATAAAAAGGGCATAGCAATTTTTAAATTGCAAATATTTTTCATTACAATAATCACAATGTTGGTTAATTT
This sequence comes from Sinocyclocheilus grahami, assembly GCF_001515645.1. Taxonomy (NCBI): domain Eukaryota; kingdom Metazoa; phylum Chordata; class Actinopteri; order Cypriniformes; family Cyprinidae; genus Sinocyclocheilus; species Sinocyclocheilus grahami. Next base: position 231,676 of record NW_015505880.1, on the reverse strand, counting down.
GACATTTTAAGCAAATAATCTAGAACATACTATCACAGAGCCCCAGACAAACAAACGTTCTGTCCAATCTTGATTCCAGCTTGTGTTTAGGACTATAGTCCTGTCGGTTTACACAATGGCGGGTCAAAGCAAACAGGCCCGTGTGTCTGCGGCTCCCACGCCTGCACAGACCCGGCCGGGACACAAGAGGATTTGCCCACAATGCACTGTGCCCTCGAGCGGCTCTAACTCGGTCTGGCACAGCAGATCTGCAGCATTCAGAGCCGGATCAGAGCCGTGACGCGCTGCAGTCCGGATATGATCAGAACTTCACTGCAAACACTCTCACAGATAACGGCACACTGAAGAATGTGGATTTTCGCTAGATTACAGAACATCACATACATCATTTGATTTTTATCATGAAAGCAAGATATATGATAGATTAGATATGATTAAGGGCTTGAACACAAGCAAACGCACAAACAGAAAGGCGTACGTGACAATAACGGCGAGAAAGACTGATTATAAACATCACACGAATGCAAAACGATCCTCTTCATGAACACGACAGGTGCTCTGTCTGAAAGCCATTAGCTGAAGACATGCGCTTTAATTCCCAAACACCATGAAATTATATCAACCCTTATTTTACTATTAGTTAGAATTAGTTATTTGAGATTCTATTTCAATCTATTGCATGTATTATAGTATTATATTTTCTGTTTTTTTATTATTATTATTTTATTAGTTTTTTAAAATGTCTTTTTGTTCTTTTTGTAAATGTGTTTTTATTTTTATATTGTTTTCATGTTATGTTATGTTTATTTTTAAATATTTTATCAGTGTTTTAAAATATTTCCATATAGTTTTTATTAATATTTTGAATTTGTATTTATTTTTTTTTATTATTAATTTATATTAGATTTATTTTTTATTGACATTTTAATTCGTCTATATAGTTTTAGTTTTATTTTTAGTTATTTTAATACAGCAAGTAAACGAAAATGAAAAATAACTAGCTTTGGCCAATAGCTGAAATCCATAACTTCCAGATGCTTGCTTTATTTATGCTTCTTTAAATACCGCCATTACTAATCAGAGCTTTGCTAACTGAATAAAGCTAATTTACTGCAGTGTTGTTTAAAGTTGCAGGACGAGGCCGAAGCGACAGAGTTAATGGGAAAGCAGCGTAAAGGATTGTGTAGCCTAGTGAACCAAACTGAGAGACCATTTTGAAGGCTCAGGAAACCTTTGCAGGTGTTTTGAGTTGATTAGCTGATTGGCATGTCACCATATTCTAATTTGATAATTTGTTGTGAATTGGTGGGTTTTTGTTAAATGTGAGTCACAATCATCACAATTAAAAAAACCAAAGACTTAAACTACTTCAGTCTGTGTGCATTGAATTTATTTAATACACGAGTTTCACAATTTGAGTTGAATTACTGAAATAAATGAACTTTTCCACGACATTCTAATTTATTGAGATGCACCTGTATATGCATAAAACCTAGACCATAAATTTAAACTTATTTTACAGAATGTAAATAGGGTCAAATAGTGTTTGATCTCATGAAGGTTTTTACCTCTCTGCTGTTTTTAATATTCCTTCTGCTTCATTCTTCGGCTGTTTTTAGTGGCGTTTTCTTCGGCTGCCTCGGTAGAACCTTGAGCAAAGAGGAGAAAGAAAGAGAAAACCTAATGAAAAGGACTGATAAATGAACCTCTCCCTCCTGAGTTCAGAGCAAAGACTGCAGCTTTCTGAAGATGCAAGAGTGACCGTCTACTAGTCGACACAAAAGCCGATCGATACGCTGCTTTTCACCATTTCCAACCTTTTTTTTCAGTTGTGATCACGTGTAATGAGGGCAGGCATTAATGTTAAAAACAAGAAGCACACTGCAAAACTGATAGTTTATCATTAACATTAACATGACTTTGAGCTCCTGTTATCCTGCAGATGCATTATAGAATGCAAAGAATGTTGTTTATTTTAAATGTTCAACAAAATTGCCATGTTATATGCCAATTTATCGCAAACACAACATTAACAGGACTTTGAGCTCCTGTTGTGCTGCAGACACTTTTTGGAATACAAAAACATCAAATCAAATGTTCTTGCTTTTAAAATGTTCTATGAAAAATTTTGCTAGTTTATCGCAAACACAACAGTAACAGGACTCCTGTTGTGCTACATTGCATACTAGCATCATATTATGACACTACACACTTACTTTAAAATACAAAATTAATCACTGAATGTTTTAAAATGCTCAACGAAATTGCACTTTTGCTAGTTTACTGCAAACACCATAACGAAACTTTGAGATGCAGTTACCATGCAATTCATAATTATTTTGTATTATGCAGACTCATTTTAGAATGCAACACAAAATCAAGCGTCCAATGTTTCGAAATGTTCAACGAAATGCCATTTTTGCTAGTTTAACGCACACACAGTAATGAGATTTTGAGATTGAGAAATTCTGTTGCGCAACAATGCATATTTGTGTCGCATTATGAATTGCAGACACATATTGTAACACAAAAACACACTAAATCAAACTTCCTCGCTTTTAAATGTTCAATGAAAATTTGTTGCTAGTTTATCGCTAACAACAGTAAAGAAACTCTGAGATTCTGTTGAGCTTCAACGCATACTTCTTGTGTTGTATTATGAATTGCAAAAACATTTCAGAAGTTAAATAATTAAGCATCCTTGCTTTATAAAAAGGTTAACGAATTGCTATGTTTTGCTAATTTAGGACTTTGAGCTCCTGTTGCGCTACAATGCATACTTGTGATTTTTAACGCAAAACTAACACACAAATAAGCATCCTTGCTTTGTAACTGAAATGCCACTTTCGCTAATTTATCGCAAACACAAGAGTAACACGGCTTTGAGCTCCTGTTGTGATGCAATGCATAACTGTGCAATATTATGAATAGCAGACACATTACAGAACATGGACACACAAAAACAAGCATCGTCGCTTCGTTCAATGAAATGCCATTTTTCGCTAGTTTATCGCGAATACATCAGCAAAAAAACGTTGAGGTCCTGTTGTAATACAATGCATACTTGCATCGTATTATAAATTGCAGACCCTTTTCAGCACACAAAAACACAAAATCAAGTGCCCTCGCTTTTGAAATATTTAACAAATGGCCATTGTCACTAGTTTATCGCAGACACATCAGTAACAGGAACTTGACCTCTTACTGCGCTACAATTCATACTTGTGTTGTATTATGAATTGCAAACACATTTTAGAAAGCACAAACACAAAATCAAATGTCCAGTGTTTTAAAATGAATATCGAAATGTCACTTTCTCGAATCTATCGCAAACACAACAGTGAAGAGGCTTTGCACTCATGTTTCGATACAATGCACACTTCTTGTGTCATTATGAATTGCAGACACATTTTGGAACACAAAAACACACAAAGTCAAGAGTACTTGCTTTTAAAACAAATTTGTAATTTCGCTAATTTATTGCTAACAGTAACAAAACATGGAAATCCTGCTGTGCTACAACTCAAAAGTCAACTGTCTTTTAAAACAAATTTTTACTTTTGCTAATTTATCGCTAATGCAACAATAACAAAACTTTGAGATCCTCAGTTAACTACAGTTATGAACATTATGTCATATGTCATGTTATGGATTGCAGACTCATTTTAAAATGCAAAAACAAAAAATCACAAAAGTCCTCACTTTTAAAAATGTCCAAAAAATTAATATTTCCGCTAATTAATCGCTAACGCAACAGTAACATAAACTAACAGTAAACTTGAGATCCTCTTCCACGTTACAATGCATAACTGTGTCAGACACATTTTGCAATACAAAAATACACAAAGTCAATTGTCGTGGCTTTTAAAACAAATTTTTACTTTTGCTAATTTATCGCTAATGCGACACTAACGCAATTTTGAGATCCTGTTGCGGTACTATTAAAAATATTATGTCATATTATGTCATGTCATGGATTGCAGACTCATTTTAAAATGCAAAAACAAAATAACGAAAGTCCTCACTTTTAAAATGTCCAACGAATTTCTATTTCCGCTAATTAATCGCTAACGCAATAGTAAACAGTAACACTAACAGTAAACCTGAGATCCTGTTGCATGCTACAATGCATAACTGTGTCATATTATAATTTCAGACACATTACATAAATACTCAAAACCAAGTGCCCTCACTTTAAAAATGTCCAAGGACTTTCTAAGTTCCTCAATTTATCGCTAATGCATAATTTTCACGCTCGTGTAGCGCTGTCAGAAACGTGCTCTAGCGAGTTTTTTGTCCTTTATCTCTCATCTCATTCTCCCTCTCTCCCTGCCCATAGACGAGCCTCAGACTCCTTCGGGACGTGGTTTCCACGACAACCAGCCAGCCAGCGGGCGGACATGATTCCTCGTCCTGACGGGATGCTTTAATTCGAGACTACCCAATCATAACCGCTGAGTGCTGCAAGAGGTCCCACAAGGCCTCGGGGCAGGGAGGGTGGGCCGCACGGCGCCCTCTCCACTTCGGCTGCCAAAACGAGCCAGTGCCCCATGCTGGGAATTTTTTTAATATACGACATTTATTCGGCGCACACGTGCTCCCTCCGTCAGACGCTTCATTAATCAGGCTGAATATAGCATAGCTGTGAGCTAACGCCAGCGCTAGCCCTCCGGGGAGACGTGCCAGTACATTAGCCTCTGTGTGAGGAGAGGACAGCGGGCCGTACGAGGGCCTGTGATGTATCGTAGTGTGTCGCGCACTTGAGCGCGCACTAATAAGAGTCTAAATGTAGCCGGTTTTCTCGGGGCCCCTCTAAAACACTGGCATGGGAAACGGTCAGCGTGCGACAGATGGCCGAGCATCATGGTGCAGGGTAAATCGGGAGATGGTGGAAGCGTGATGAAAAACAGTGTGCAAAAGGCTTCATCGGGGCACAGGAAGAGCGTGGCGCACGCTTTCAGAAGCACACGCATGATGGGAGGAGAGTGAGGTGCACGTCCCGCACCCATTTTACTCTTCTTCAGCTAGGATAAAAAAAAAATAAATAATAATAATTATATATATATATATAAATAAATAAATCAGCAACATTAGTATATTTCATGCATGTTATTATTATTATTATTATTATTATTATTATTATTATTGTTATTATTAGGTCAACTTTACCACTAACTATATATTTTATTTAAATGTTTTTAATACATGTTTGTAAACATGTTGGTTTTTTTCTTTTTTTTTTCTTTTTTTTTTTTTTACAAATGAATAATAAAAATGAATAATAATAAAAATGCAGTATAAATATTATAATTCATAATACACACAATGATTGTAAGCTAATACAAGAAAAAAAAAGAAAGAAATAATTTGTATATTAATACTTTATTAATGATAAATGTAATAATTATTTAATAATGATTTAAAGTCTAAAATAATTTACTATTTTTGTATAAAAATAAAAAACTTAATTATGATAGTTTGCATTGCAACACATTTTCATTATAATTAAGCACATTTTACCCTCAAATTCTCATTTCTTAAAAAAATATAATTGTTAAATAAAGTATGTAACTGTAGTATCTTTTGAAAATTATATTTTGTAAATTCAATTTAAGTTGTGTCTAGACAAGATTATTTTTTCATTGCTGTATTACGGTAACATGAATGAGATTTTTTTTGCATTAATAAGGTAAAGATAATTTGTTTGTAAAATGTGCTTAATTGTTTAAAAACAATTGTAATGTCAATGCAGAATAATAGTAATAATAATAATAATCGTTTATATAATATTAATAACAGTTAATTGTTTATTTTTATTTTTTTAAATGGTTATTAATATCATCGTTACTATTATTATTATGCATCATGTATAGAGGCATGAAGTGAAATGCTAGCAGAAGTCAGTGTGTGTAAATGTGTGTTTCAGCAGTGAAGCGGCTCAGATGGACGTGAAAGCAGATCTGCAGTAAGCGTGCGGGTGACTTTGGGAGTGTTGTGGCGACTGCATCGAGCCGAAGCCCCAGAGGTCACAGCACAATGAAGAGCAAATTGATTCAGTTACCGGATAAATAGATCCGCGTGCCAAAGTCAGGCAAAACTTATGGCTCATGTGTTTTCATCGGCACTGCTGGGAACATTTGCCTGACGCTATCATCCAGATACTGGAGCTCCTGCTGAAGAACAGGGAGAAATTCTCAAAAACACATACAGCAACGACATTCATGAAGACGTCTGCTAAAGTCTCTGTTCCTCCATATACCAGTCATCTCACTACCTGCTCAAATTCTCCAAGAAACCAGAATCTGAAATCAAACGTCACAGATCTTGACATGACCTCAAACATTTCTCAAACAATCTCTGCAACACTTTGACATCGACTCATTCGAGTCATAACGGAGAAGTCTCACACTTCACATGCCAAGGTCAAATTAACCACAAAACAACTAACTAGATAAATATTGTAATTCATTAATTAGATTAAAATACATATTAAATATATTCATTTAATATAATATTAATAATACATATTAATATTAAAATATATGTTACATAAAATGTATAAACAATATATCAATATTAAATATTACAAGTATTACAATTAACATATAACATTAATATAATTAATATATGTTATTACTATTAGGCCAATTTAACAACCAACTAATAAAATAACCAATAAAATAAATACTAAATATGTAAACATGTTAATAGATTTCTTAATATATTATTATTAAATATTAAAACTATTACAATTAATATATAACACATTAATATAATTCCCATATCTAAAAATAATAATTATTATTACCAGGCCAATTTAACCACTTGCCAACTAAAAAATATTTGTATTAATTAATTTTGTTAAAATACATACTAAACATTTAAATACATAAATTTAATATAATATTAACAATACATGTTATATAAAATTGATAAAATATATCAATATTAAATATCACAAGTATTACAATTAAAATATAACATGTAATAATGCAACATGTATTAATATTAAATCATTTATCAATATATTCATAATAAACGTTATAATATTCAAATTAATTAAAATATAACACATTAATTACATATATAACTATTATTATTATTATAACTATTACAATCAGTCCAATTTAACTTTATTAACATTTTTTATTAGTTTTGTTAAAATACATACTAAATATTTAAATATATTAATATAATATAATATTAAATACGTATTATATATTCATATAAAATATTAAAGTGATTACAATCAATATATAACATTAATAAAATCCATATTGTAATATATATTATTATATAAAAGGTATTATTTACGCTACTTAAAATTAGTGAAAAATGAGCTAGCTGTGTTCTGATGATCTCTAGCGTGTAAATACAGCGACGTTAGACGGATTCGCTCCCTCATTTCAAGCGCTCTCGTTTTCTCCAGGAATAAATCTCTCCATCTCGACTCGAGTTTTATTAGCGCCCTGTTTTGGCCAGATAAGTGCCACTGCTCTCCATTAAAAACAGACAGCTTTTCCATAACTGCAAAATAATAATTACGGCTGGGCCTGCCAGTTCTTGCTGTTGTTGATCTGGACGGCTGTATCAGACAGCTGTAGCTCAGTGACTGCAGTCCAAATGAGCAGATCTTAAGCGCGCCGCGACCCCAGACACGCATCCTCATGATCCGCCTCATTACCCAGCTCTCCAAAGCTGCAATCCCTAAAAAAAGTCATTATTGTGAGTTTTTTTAATCAGAGTAATCTCATTGCCCTTGGCTGACATGGTGACATTGGGAAGAGCTCTCGGCCGCAGATGCGTCGCAGCCGGAGGAACGGACACGCCGGATTAATTACGATAAATCAGTCGCTCCACACCTGTTTACAGCCAAACGCCTCATCGCTCATGTCCGGAGAGCCTGGAAAACCTGGAAAACCTCATATCATACGGGTGTTTGTTTAACTGCAGCCACTTTTATGTGTCAGGAGTTGTGGTAACACTTTACTTGAAGGGGTGTGCATAAGACTGACATGACACCTTCATAATCATGACACGACATATGTTATGAATATGAAGGTTTTTTATGCATGTTTATGACAACTGTCATTAAGTGTCATTCGCTCAGTTATGTAATTTTTAATGCAAAGATGATATTGTTTGAGATGTCTTTGTTACGGGCTATGGTTAGGGGTAAGGTTAGGGTAGGGTTAGGTCAAATAATGCCATATTTGCATTAAAAATGACATAACTGAGTAAATGACACTTAATGACAGTTGTCATAAACATGCATTAAAAAAAACTTCCACTTTACTTGAAGGGGTGTGCATAAGACTGACATGACACCTTCATAATCATGACACGACATATGTTATGAATATGAAGGTTTTTTATGCATGTTTATGACAACTGTCATTAAGTGTCATTCGCTCAGTTATGTAATTTTTAATGCAAAGATGATATTTTTTAAGAAGTCTTTGTTATGGGCTATGGTTAGGGGTAAGGCTAGGGGTAGGGTTAGGTCAAATAATGCCATATTTGCATTAAAAATGACATAACTGAGTAAATGACACTTAATGACAGTTGTCATAAACATGCATTAAAAAAAACTTCATATTCATAAAGTAAAGTGTAACCAAGTAACAAATGTCATTGTAAAAAGTATGGTGTGGTGTGAAAATTATTTATGTAATTTTTACATGATATTTTCAGAAGTTGTGACGTCATAATGACACTTAATGACAGTTGTCATAAACATGCATTAAAAAAAACTTCATATTCATAACGTGTGTCGTGTCATGATTATGTAGGTGTCGTGTCAGTCTTATGCACACCCCTTCAAGTAAAGTGTTACCAAGTAACAAATGTCATTGTAAAAAGTATGGTGTGGTGTGAAAATTATTTATGTAATTTTTACGTGATATTTTCAGCAGTTGTGACGTCATGTCGACAACAACCAACAATTTTGCCACCAATAAAGTTTTATCAAAAGTTACTGTTCTTGTTTGCCAATGAAACAACAGCTTCAGAAGAGCTTAAAATGAGATATGAGATGGAAATATGTTAAGAAAACCAAGAAAAATATACGCAAAAATCGCTTTTTAAAAAGTCACATTACGTAAAATTTGATTTAATTGTGTGTATTTAGGATACAAAAATGCAATTCAGCCATTTTGTTCAAAAACGTTACATAAAACGAGATACAGTCAAAATGACTCCCACATTTTTAATAAGTAATAAACAAACTAACTAAACATTAAAATAAAACATTTGTAAAGTACATTGTCAAATCTTGTACATTTAAAAAGAAAATTTATTTATAAAATTTTTGTAAATTTAATTTACATTTTTTCTTAACAGGATAATTTGTAATTACTGCATAACAGTTTAAAATATTTTTTTGTATTAAACAGAATTTGTGGGTAAAATGTGCGTGTTAGGAAAAATATCACAATAATAATAATAAGAAGAAAAAGATACATTTTAATAATTTAATATTTTTTTAAATGTTAAAATAATAATAATAATTATTATTATTTTTACTTAACATTTAATAATATAAATATTTTCATATCTTTTAATAATTTAATATTTTTTTAAATGTTAAAATAATAATAATTATTATTATTATTTTTACTTAACATTTAATAATATAAATATTTTCATATCCTTTTAAATGATATTTTAATATTAATATTATTTTTTATAATTAATATTTAAAAAATGATGATAATAATAATAATATTGTATGTATACAGACATCAAGTGCTCCCCAAAAAATGTTATCTGTTAATGTGATGGTGTAGACAAGCCATATTTTTGTCAAATTATGCAAAAACTATGAAAATACAATTTAATTTTGGATACACAATGTGCTTGCTATGAAATTAGTCTTAGCAATACAAATAAGAGTCGGCCATTTTGTTCTAAAACAAAATTTCAAGTTCATTTCAATCACAAGCTACATAACGGAAGTGCCACTATGGTGGAAATGAATAGCTGGATAGTATTAATAGACAAATAATAAGAGACTGATGGAAAAAATGCACTTTAAGGGAGTTATTATCAACATGCCAGCATGAAATTAATCAGAGGTTACTTATGAATATACATGAGGCACATAATCTGTATTTATCCTGCGCCAGCGGAGGGGGTGCGACCGAGAAATCATTTAGTTTATTATTATGACTCGATCTTACTTGCTGGCGGATTTGTGGCGCGGAATTCCAGGCTGCCTTTGACCTCGGGAACGCCGGACCAGAGCCGGATCATCCACACTAATCCAACCTCATTAGAAACGAGCCGTATGATGCCGCCGTCCGCGGATAAATAGCGGCTTTGATGGCGAATTTAAAACATTACCGCGGATCAAAACCCCTGTAAGTAACCCGCCCGCGAGAGCCTCGGCAGCATAATGATGATTGCAGAGACAACATCTGCATTATCTGCGGAAGAGGGACCGTTTGAGGGGATCCGGAGGCTTTTATCCAAATGAAAAGCCCGCGGTCGTTTTTAGCGGCGCAAAGCCGTTGACATTCTGGCGCGCTCTTTTCCCGCTCATTCAGAGGAGATTGTCGAGGCAAATAACACGGCGAAAGAGAGCGGGGTGCGATGATAAAACTGTCTGCTGTTTTCAGAAAGACATATATTCAGTCAGGAACAACACAGATTGATATTCAAGAGCAGCGGATCTCAACTAGCAGGTCAGGACTCAATCCAAGCTGCTTTCTGAGGGAAGCGGGAGGGCAAACTATGCCGAATGCTAATGAGAATATGCCGCTAACTTTATAAAATCATAAAATAATATAAACAGTGTTCAAAAGAAAAGTGTAACAATTCCTATATGGTTTGTTGGTGACCACAAAAGTAGCGCGTCCAACCGAAACTCATTTTGGTGGAACTTTTTTTGAGTTTTGATTACGGTTTAAAATGAGTTTTGATTGCAGTTTACTTTATCAACTGTTTTTCATACACTCTAAAAATGCTGGGTTGTTTCAACCCAATTTTGGGTCAAATATGGTCTAACCCAACTGTTGGGTTAAATTTTGGTTACATTTTTTAGTTAACTTTTTAACCCAACAGTTGGGTTAGTCCATATTTGACCCAACATTGGGTTGAAACAACCCAGCATTTTTTAGAGTGTACGTTTTAAAAAAGGTATCATTCTCCTTCTGGTAACAATGTATTTTTACAGTGCATTTTACACAATTAATGCTACCATAAAGTGCAAGTACTTCGCTATGCAAATAAATATATATATTTTTTCATATTACAGTAATGACATTTGTCTGAAAATAGAAAATAGGCACTGAAAATGTGGTTAAAATGTCATGGAAATGTCAACATGTCAAACAAAAACGAAGAAAAAGAAGAAAAATATGATTCAAAAGTGTAATTCTCATTCTAGAGAGAATCAGATTGGACAACAATATTGTCTTCAATAACAATATTGTCTTCTTTTTAAGAGTAAACTAGCTAGGGTTATGATAGTTAACCTAAACCGTAAAAAAAATTGCATTACTTGAAATACAATAACTGTAAAATAATAAAAACTATATAGACAATAGTAAATGAGTGTTTACTATTGTCATTTTGCATTATTGACACTATTTTCCTAATTAATGCTGTTCAGTTGCTTTGTCACAATCTGTATTGTTAAAAGCGCTATATAAAAAAAGGTGACTTGACTTGACGTATAAAAACACAAGAAAATGACTAAATCTTTCAAATTAAGATGTAAAATGAAAATATATAAAAAAAAAATTAAAACTTAATGTACTAAAATAACCAAAACTACAATATAAATTAATAGATAACAAAAATACATGAAAATGGCAAAAACACAAAATTACTAAAAGTTTAAAATTAAAATCTATAAAAATATTTAAATTAATATATAATTTTTTTTAAAAATGTTTAAAATGACAAGCTAAAAAATAAAATTAAAATATATAAAATTACATATATACATACACACACACACACACACACATATATATATATATATATATATATATATATATACACACACACACACCGTAAAAAATGAATGTGAAATCTACAGGAATTTACTGTGTTTGTGCACAGGAAATTACTGTATACTAGTTCACAGTAGAATATCATAGCTTCTGTCAAAATTGCAGTAATGTAAGAAGTACAGTGAGTGTCACAGTAACCAGCAATGTCTTGCAGAAAATCACAGTAATTACCAATGTATTGTATTGTAAAAAAAACAAAACAAAAAAAAACACAGTAACCTTTTATATCCAGCTTAGTTTTCACAAGAGAGCGGTCGCGACTATTTGTAACTTGAATGTGTTTGGTGTCTGTCGCTTCCAGTTATTTTACCTGTACAAAAACAGCCCATTATACTGCTTCATACAAACTTTTAATTATTATCATATTATTTTTACTTCAGTATCATAATCATAAATTCACCCCCCAGAACACGATTTCACCGTACTGCCATACACGAGGGTTTTCTGAAACCCAGCCACTGGGATAGAGAAGGAAAACATAGCGGCCTACACTGGCAGCTGGGTTTCCAGCCAATGACTGCATTTAATTTGACCTCACTGTAATTCAATTACTTTTTAGGTTTGAATAGAGAATACAGGAAGCAAATGTATTCTTTAATAAAAAAATAAAAATAAAAATAAATGACCAGAAGGTCATCAAGATTTTATTGTTTTCAACACATCTAGCAATAAGTGAAGAATGATAAATAAAGCTTATAATGATGAGCAGTTAACGGTGACTGTTGATAAATGAATATTTATATTTAAATCGTGCAACATGCATTATTTATTTCATATTCATTTTTATTTGGCTGAACCAATATACAGTGGGTACGGAAAGTATTCAGACCCCCTTACATTTTTCACTCTTGGTTATATTGCAGCCATTTGCTAAAATCATTTAAGTTAATTTTTTTCCTCATTAATGTACACACAGCACCCCATATTGACAGAAAAACACAGAATTGTTGAC
>NW_015505880.1:209623-217123 GCF_001515645.1 Sinocyclocheilus grahami | reverse complement strand
TCCTGTGGAAATTAAACTGGGAGGCATTTAGCGAAGGTGCCCAGAGTAAGCGGCCCTTGCAAATTAGTGAGTTTTACTTTACAGTTACATGGTTGCTACTGTAAATGAAAACAGTAAGTTACTTGTCACTTGCTGCCAGTTAATTACTGTGAATTTCACAGTCAGTTTCTTACAGTGTATGGATGTTTTCTGGTTCTGTTGGACCACTTGACGTCCAATCTGGATGGTAAACTGAAACCAGTTGAGAAGCGCTGATCTAGATCTCGATCAGCTCCATCTCCCAATATCCCGCATCACTCGGGACGTCCCGTTTCCGGCCGGCAGCAAAATAACCCGTCGGGCTCCTTAAATAAATTAGCGCCACGTGATCCTCCTCAGATGATCTTTGTTCCTGTGGAAATTAAACTGGGAGGCATTTAGCGAAGGTGCCCAGAGTAAGCGGCTCTGAAGGCCGGATGTAATCAGCCGCTGTGAGTAATGGCGAGAGTTACTCCAGCCTCAGACACCAGATATGAATCTAACTCAGCTCTAATTGATTTATATGCCGCCGCTTTATTGCCAGATTCCTCTCAGCTTCTATTATGAACATACACCGCTGCGACAGCAAACAAATAGAGCCATTACTTACTCAGAAAGAGCCCGCTCCCAAAGTAGGACGGCCTGAAGAGGACTGAGTTTCGGTTGAAAGTGTGAACGCCGAGAGTTTTCTCTCTGATCGCGTTTGACCAACTACAAAGAACCAGTCTGAAAGAGCGAAACAAACTCGCAGATACAGAGACCAAAACACGCTCACATTGAGAAAAAACAACAACAGAACGGTTTGCATGAAGATAACATTTTTTTTTTTACATTGCGACATTACTTTCATGACAATTGTTTGTAATGCATCCTGATGTTTTAATGTTTTTGCATTCTCATTGCATCAATGAACCATGTTAGTTTAATACAGTAATTCTACTGTGTTTAGACAGTACTTTTTATTTTAGTGAGCAGACATAATAATACTCTATTCATATTACAGTTCTACAATGAGAACAGGCAGAGAAAATGTACTTAGTTTTCACAAAAATAACATCACAATGCAAACCCCCCCAAAATTCATGTTTAATATGTGGCATTAATGTTTTTTTTTAAGCAAAATAAAATTTAAACAATTAGCATTACTATATTTTATATAATAATATAACTGAATATGAAAAAAAGATGTATTATTATTATTAATAATAATGTTATTATTAATAGAAATATGTAAATAAAACATCATTATATTACATTTACTATATATCATATCATATTTTTTCATACAGTACTGAGAATGAGATTTGTATTAATTGTCATGAAAATAATGTGACCATATAAAAAGTCCTAAAAAGTGCATAAATATATATAAAGTATGATAAAAAAGTATATTATTATAAAAATATGTTTACATTTTATTTTATAATGACTAATAATGATATTATTTTATAAAGAAAAATATGACCAATATTATTATTATTATGATTATTTTCATTATTTTATTTTTTATTAGTGTAAGTTTCTAAAAGAACAATAGTGAACATTTTAAGTAGTAGTAGTAGTAGTAATTATTAATCACTTATTTATTTATTTATTGGGGGAGCGGGGGACCCTTTATGTTTTCAAAAAGCAAACATCGCTCCTCATGTAGGTTAAATGCTGAAGCCGAGCATCCTGGGAATAAGAGTTCAGAGTGAGCGAACGCTCAGGACAAACAGACGCTCCATTAAACCATCATCAGTCCATCAATCCATTCAGACAATCACAGGCTGGAAACCAATGAGAGAAGCCCCGCCCACCTGTTACAACAGCCAATCAGCTTTCAGCAATCAACAAGAAAGTCTCACAGTATTATAAATACAGTTTATACAAGCTCAAATCCCACTATGATGATTATTTTTCAGCGATTTGTTGTCATATTTTATTGCTGACTTGGAAATGCAATGTAATCATGGAAAATACGCACTGAAACTGAATGAAAACATTCGGAATTCATCATTATATTCAAAGTATTTCAGCTATAACTGTATCAAATTAGGAAAACGCAATTTGTTTTGTTTAGTATAATATAATAAAAAATAAAATTTTTTTATATTTACAGCTGCACTCCGTAACTTTTTTTGGTTAAAACTGATCCGAAATCAATATTTCAGCAAGTACATAACCAGATAGTGTTCTAAACTATCGCCTTACTTTAGCCCGATTCACAATGGATAATGTTTTCTAATTTGAGTGGTACGGGTAGGTTTTGGTGGGAAATTTGAGCATGCCGCTGCGTAATTACATCACGTCTGTAAACATAAAGATGATGTCCTGGCTACATGCGGGGATCCTGCAGGTGACGGATCGTTTATAGACTTTTCTCACAGCAGCCAGAATAATTAAATGTATCATTTTGATTGCGGATTGTAATCTATAAAGGATTGTGTTTATGAAACACATGTGAATGATATTAAATTATATTCCATGTGCTTCTGATTACAGATAGGTTGGGATTACAAAGATTTGTATTTTAAAGAAAACCAGTTCGAAGGGAGCATCATTTGCTTTTTGGGTTTTAAAAATGTCTTAATATGAGAATTTCATACAAGAGTATGACAATTAGATTAGACTGAGCAGAAATTGAAATCTACACGCTAATACACACTATACTCATAGTCCCCAATGCTGATGTTGTTAACATGAATCATTTGAGAAAAAAACATAACAACAATAATAATTTGAATGGTTTGATGTGATATGAGCTAACTTAGATTAAATCACCATTGGTAGCGAGATTTATTATAATGCTTTTTTTCTCAGTTGGTCAGAACAAACGTGGCAGATTTGTAACTTGTTTAGATGACAGCATACAGTGAAAATGCTTATTTGGGTCATATATTCCAAGACGTAAGCTAGAATCTGTGATTGTGAAGTACAGTAAATATCCATACCGGTGCGGTGACTGACTGCCACACATACTCTTCAGAACATTAGATTAATCCACGCTGGAGCCGTGCCGACTCACAACCCACGCAATGAAGATAATTCAGCACACAGCTGCAATTCCAGGTTTTCAAACAGAGATGGCGACAAAGAGGCAAAATTTACGAACTGCAGCTTTAAAGAACATTAAAAGTTCACTTTTTGTATTAAAATATTTAAAATTTTGCACTTTTATTTTTACTTTTTTAAGGTTAATATAATCAAATATTGAAATTATTGACTTGCTATATTAAATTCAAATTAAATACAACATTTAAAATCTATATATAATATTCTATTTAAAAAAGTGAATTTTAATATTTGATCATATTAATATGTAATAATACTTTTTTATTTAAAGATTATTAAAACATTAGCTTTCTATTAAAATCTTTACAATTATGCACTTTCATTACATTAAAAACATTTTTTTTTTCAAATGATAAAATGATTAAATATAAAAATTCATATTGTTTCACATGAAATTCACACTATATACAAAAAATTGAGAACTATATAAAACATCTTATAATAAAAAAGTTAATTTGATATATTTGATCATTTTAAAATGTAATATTTTTATATTTAAACAATATTAAAAATATTACAATTATGCAATTGTTACTATAGCGTTAATTTTAAAACGCTTTTTAATAATTAAAATGATTAATTTTCAAATTAGATATGAAATTTAAAATCTATAGAAAAGTTTTATATTAAAAACGTAATATTAACCTTTAATAATATTAATGTTTAAAATTAACCAATTATTGCATATTAATATATAAGCCTTGAGTACGCACAAACTGATAGCAAAAGAGTCAAAACTGATTCTTGAGTTTTAACTGATTCATTAAAAGGAATCAGTTCATAAGAGTCATTTAGTGGGAATCGAAACAGACACGAGGACACACATAGGCTATATCTGATATATTTCTTAAATATAATTCAATCCGGTCCATATCTTTCATTACATAATCAATCATCAAGTTTTAGTTTTTTTAGTTTCTTCATTCATTCTCCGTTTCTTCATCTAAGTACAGTAGATAGGTTAATCTGGACCAAGCAAACCCCTCAAACATCATGAGAAGATCTCTAGAGTCAAACAGAAAAACCAAAAGAAGTTGAACTGTATGTAAATGCTAACCGGCGGCCGTTGTACATGTATTATTATTATTATTATTATTGTACAATATATTTTTGAAAAAAAAAAATTATTATTATTATTATTAAAGAAAATATAATTACAAATAAAATGTTATTGTATAATTAGTTTATTGTTTATTTTATTTTTCTTAAATATTAAATGAAAATGCCTTTTATCTTGTTTTTTATGTCCTTATTATTATTATTATTATTTGGTTCTATTATTTGATTTTTCAAATAAGAATATTATTGAAAAATATTAAAAATATTATCATTAATGTAATCATTATGAATAAAAAAAAAAATCTAAATATTATTGAAAAACTTGAAACATTTATTATTGATGTTGTTGCTGCTGTTGTTTAAAGACAAATATAATTGAAAATTAAGAAAAATATTGTTTACGATATACTTATATTATTTCTATGATAAAATATTAACAATATTTGATGTTTTTTAGAATAAAAATATTAAAAGAATGTAAAGAAAATTATAATTGAAAAATATAAAAAATGTTTATTATAATAATATATGTATATTCTTAAAGTTTAAAGTAAAAATATGAGGGGAAAAGGGTATTATTATTAGGGGCATGTGCTATGTGATAAACTAGCATTAATCAAAGACTCTGCCGCTCGTCATCAATCCTTACGACTTTTTCTCAATGTCGAAAATCAAAGCAAAGCACTTTCTCTCACTTCTGCTTCAGTTTCCTCCACCTTCCCAGAATCCCATTTGAAGATTTGTATCCATCACTGTTTACTCTCAACATGCACTTAAACGGCGCGAAGGAAAGTGGAAGGAAAAACCACTTAAACGGGAGAGCAAGGTAACAGCGAACATCACCGTAACCAGGATGCAATTCATCCAGATTCAATTTATAGGTGATTTTAAAGCGAGTACAGCCAGCGTGTAAAACGAGGCTTTTATGGGAATTGATCTTCACTTTCCCTGCTGCGTCCAGCGCGGCTACGGCTTATCTGTATTCCAGCGTAGCGACTAGCATCACCGCTAAGAGCCTCACTCTCCTCCTGACGCCAGCTGTCTCCGTTTCTGACCTGCACTTCTGTAACACACTGCAGTTTCTGCTGGAAACATCTTCTGACGATAGTATTATGGGTGAGAGGGTGGGAATTACAAATGATTACAGAAATGAAGTACTTTTGAAATAGCACTCCAGCATAAATATACATATACTATAGTAGACGAAAAGTCTTGTTTAGCATCATTTATAACCAGACAAACAAACGAACTAACTTTTTATATTAAAATATATACAATTATTTTTGTATAATAATAAATTGTAATATTTACAATTACAAAATATTCTTAAATTAAATGTAATTAAACATAGTTTAATTGTAAACAATTCATGTTTAATTACATTTTAACTGAAAGAATAGTTTAGATTAAAAATAACTATTAAATATTACAATACTTTTTTATATTAGAAGTAATTTGTATTAAAAGTTTAATTTTAATCATATTAATTACATACTTTTTATTTAAAAAAAAATTTCATATGTAAAAAATATTAAAATGACTAATTCCTAATAATTAACTTTTAATATATAATATAAAACTCCAATTAAATTTTTACTTTTTATAAATAAAAGTTAATTTGAATATTTTCAATAAAAATACTCACTTTTTATTAAAATGTTTATTTTAATGTTAACATTTATTTATTAATCAGTTAGGAAATATTAATATTTAATTAGACTTTATTAACTGAGGTCAAGACTGATTTGAGGCAGTTTTATTATTTTTTTTAATTGATTCACTCGCAAATGTTTGTACTTTCATTATAACATTTTTAATATAATGAAATATATTAAATATAATATATTTAATATAATAAATTTGTATTCTTGTTAGGACATTATAAAACATTAAAATATTTTTTTGTTTTAAAAAAAGTAAATTTTAATATTTATTAATATTTAATATGAAATAAATAAGTATTATATTATTTTAATAATATATAATTACTATAATATTATATAATTTTAAATATTATAATTATAATATACATTTTTTATTGATTCATAAAAAAAAAATCAGTTCATTTATTTGGAACGTGTCACAATGTGACTTTTTTTATCATCATTTAACACCACCCAGCCTTTTCTCTCATCACATTTAATTCAAACAGCAAGCTCTCAACATCTAAGGACCGCTAACACAAACAGAATGTCCTGAAAATCATTCATCAGTGGCGTTTTTAAATGAATCTGGATCTGAATAAGCACCAATTCGTGTATAAAAGCCTCCATTTGCATAAAACCCACACAGCGAACTTCATCTACGCTGTTAGCATCACCACAACTCCATTCATTACAACACAATCGGCCCTTTTTACAGAAACCAGCTCTGATACATCAACAGGACTCATCAGAAATTCATCTAGCTAAACGGATGCTAGCAGCTTCACATCTCTCAGCTAACACAATAAACAGGGGTTTGGCGTCAAGTGCAGGGTCCCGGCGCTCCCTGAAGAAGGTGTCCTGCTCTTACAGATGGCCTCAGGCACGAATAAGAGGATTATTCTCCTATTATCGGCCCCGGGAGGGCATTAGCGCGGCCCCTGCTCCAGCGTTCAACAGGGCAGGACCTTGCCCTCAGCGACAACATCATAATGGACGGATGCAGTCGCCACCGGGAAACCAGGCCGGACAGGGTCGAAAGAACGCGCGCTTTAGCCTTGGAAAACTGCCATCCAACCGCCGCTAGCATGCTAACTCGTTCACCTCACTCCGAGAAGCGAATCGGACGTGGAGGAGACGGTACTGTCAGTCTGCGAAAGGGATTTTTCAACAGCTATTGATTTCACGGCAAGTTCAATTCCCACGGCCGGAGCTAAAGTCATTTACTGTTAACGCGCGGATCGGAGAGGGCGGATTCGCTTGACGTATACGAGCCAACGCAAACGCAACGGAAATCAACAGTGCCTGGAGAAAACTAACATTGTGGATCTCAATCTACTAAAACTAAATGTCATGTGACTAGCAACTCTAGAGCTGCTAGTATCAACGAAGTTCTGATAATGCTAATTGGCTAATTTAGCAAGTCCCAGGCACTTCACTCTTGAGCTGAGATGTCAAAGACAGCAGACAGGAGAAATAAAAGTCACTTTGAGAGCATTCAAAACAAAATCAGACACTGGGAATACATCTACTAGAATATGGTGCAATACTAGCGATATACTGCTAATTCAAAAAGTAATTTCCTGTTAGCACGCAGGCGTTTACAAGCAAACACAATCAAGATCAACAGCGACTGAGAAGGTCAACATTAACATTGTGGATGTGAATCAGAAGACACTAAATGTCATGTGACTAGCAACTAGCAACTCTAGAGCTGCTAACATAA
>NW_015505880.1:197123-204623 GCF_001515645.1 Sinocyclocheilus grahami | reverse complement strand
ATATTTTCTTAAACAATACCTTACATAATTTTGAAATAAAAAATACACAAAATAAGTACGTTTATTTTCCTTAAATGATGTTTAAATATGATTTGAACTGTGTAATTATTTAAAATAATAAAAATATAAGGCATTGCTAGTCACTATACAATATATTATTATTCAATGTTATTTAATAATATTTAACAAATTATTTACAATAATAATTAATATAAGTGTTTATAATACATTATATAACGATTTTGTTAGCATCTATCAAACAAGAAAATGTTACTTAGAAACAAAATTATGAGCAGTGTATTTGAACAGACGTCTAAAAGCTCGCGCTTCATTAATAAAAGTCAGCTTTTTTAATTAGAAGGCAATATTTAGTGTACACTCTGTAGCATGCAGTACTCAATTTGGAACAAAGCTCATTCTTACTTTACAGAATCTCGATCTATTGGTGACTACATGATAAAACAGTGTTCATTACTGAAGCGGAAATCTGAATAACAGACCTTATTTTTCATGATATTTGTAACACACTCTTAAATAAGAATTGGGCATCGGTCTCTTTTCCTCATTCCCAACTGATTGATTAACAGTCACTTTCTGAATCAAGCTAAAGCAGCCAATCTCAGTCAGGCAGCCACCGCTGAAGTTTCATTCACAATGCCACAGAAAAACCAATCAAACTATCAATGAAAATATAAGTTATTTGAACCCTCAACTGAGGACTAGGAATCCCATGATGTCCTGTGACAAACACAGTGCACTTAAAGTCAGATAATACACTTCATGCTGCACAGAACCGGCAAGAAAATATTATTTATTGTCTTTTTACTTCAAAATTGAAATGCGTTACTTGCATATTCAGATATTAAATATTGATTTCTGAATTAAAATATTATATTTCTGAATGAAAAACAATATTATGTTTATGACCACATTAGAAGATTTTTTTTATTGCTTTAAGCAAAAAAAAACTACCTCAATTTTTCAGACACTTTTCCTGAAAACTATTTAAATATCTTCATTTTACCCAAAAGAGCAGCTTGAACATTCTTCAAAACATCTAATTTTGCGTTTTACAGAAGAATGTCAGTCAAACCGCATTCAAAACCACATGGAATATAAATAATGACATAAATGTTATTTTCATGGTGATTGTAGCATATTAGATGTTCATTTGGACAAAAACAATATGCTAACTGACTACTATTTACTAAAACCGAACAAAAATACACAGTAAAAGATTTTTTTAAAGCTATAAATGAAACAAAGATCAATGGAGTAGGTTTCACAAGAAAATACTTTTTTAGCCTTTTTACTTCAATATTTAAATGTGTCACTTGCCGATTTAAATATGAAGTGCTGTTTTCTGAATTAATAAAAAATGAAGCTTACGCTTAAAACAAGAAAAATATCTGCCACTGGGTCAGAAAAATAAACTTAAATTCAAACAATATTATTTTTATGACCCCATTAGAAGATATATTTGACTGTTTTAAGCAAAAACTCACTCAATCTGGATATTTTTTCCAGAAAACAACACTTAATATCTTAATTTTACGGAAAAGAGCAGCTTGAACATTCTTCAAAACATCTCGTTTTGTGCTTTACAGAAGAAAGTTAATCAAATGGGTTTCAAAAACCACGTGGAGTGTGTAAATAATGACAGAAATATTCCATTTTCAGGGTTATTTACATTAATTTGAACAATACCAATCTGCTAAATTATTTTTATTATTCGTTTTCGTTTAAAACGAACACAAATACACTTTAAAACAAAGGTTTTCTACCTCAAAATTTAGTTTCATTCGATATTTACTAGACATTTCAGAGTGAAAACGGTTTCTACACCAGCAGACATCAAAAACACAGTCCGTTTACCTCAGTTTTGGCATTTAAACATCTTTTGTCAACATAATACTGTGCTCCGTCTCTGTCGACCTCTTAAAAAAATGGCCTTCGACAGCAAGCCCTTGACAAAAACCATCTATCTGGTGTGTTTTTCTCCAAGGAAAGCCATCAGCGCTGGGCTCCGGAGCGTGAGTGGATTCCAGTGGCTCTGGTGACACGGAGGAATGTGTATCAGCTCACGCCGGTGAATTATATTCTGTCAATATGGAGACACAATAGAGCTCATGACCTCTCATTCGGCCCTCGCTCGTTTAATGAGAGCGTCGAAAAACACCGTCCCTCTTCATTCATCCTTCACCTCCTTCTCAAGGGTCTTTGAAGCGGCTAACTGTGGTTTTCCTCTGCGTCTTTTAGCTTGTTATCATCAGGTCAGTCTATTTAAAACGGCACGGTTCATGTTTTAATATAGACGGCATTCACGGGAAAAGATAAACAGATTGTGACCTTGATGAGATCTGTGCTTTTTTTTGTTGTTTTTTTAAATACTGAACATTAAATTTAGCACAAAAATGTCAACGTAGGAATAACATAATTAATAAATAGGCTTCTCTATTAAATTTCATATCTGCTTCAGACATGTTAAGTAATATTGAATTAAACATAAAATGTTGAGGTAGAAAGACCTGAATAGTAATTTCTTGTAAAAAAAATACTCTAAAATTTCTGTTAATATTCACACTGTTTTAAGCCCATATGACTTACTTTCTTCTGTAAAGCAAAAAATGAGATGTTTTGGAGAATGTTCAAGCTGCTCTTTTCGGTCAAATTTATTTAATACGAATGTATGCGATTGAGCACCAAATATTGCAAGAAAATAAATAAATAAATACTCCAAAAACTTTTATTAAAGTAGTCCATACGACTATAGTCCAAGTTGACTTAAGATTTGAGTGAAGAATAGATACAAGTTTAATTAGTTTCTAATTTAAACTAATGTAATATTCATAAAAAATATTTATAATGGATATATAATAAAAATATTGAAATAAAATAACACTATTACAGTAAAAATTTAATTAAAACATTTAAAAATTGTAAATGTGAAATGTAACTTAAAATAAAAAAATATCACAGTTTACTTGTACAAAATACTTGTGGTTGTGGTACTTTTATGCTTATATGCTTATGCATTTTGTAAAATAAAAATATTAAAGTAAACTTTTAAAATTAATCAAATAATATAAAACCAATACTTTCTTTAAAACATCATAAAAATTACAATAAAATTATTTTAAATAAAAGATGACAGAGAATCTATCATCTATCTATCTATCTATCTATCTATCTATCTATCTATCTATCTATCTATCTATCTATCTATCTATCTGTCTGTCTGTCTGTCTATCTATCTATCTATATATGTGTGTGTGTGCGTGTATATATATATATAGATAGATAGATAGATATATAGATAGATAGATAGATTCTCTGTCATCCTTTATATATATATGTAAATGAATAGTTTTTGTTAGATTCTAGAATAGTAATATATAGAATAGTAATAATTGGATTAGCAACATAAGGCAACTTCGATTTGATTTAACTGTAAATCCAAAATCAGTTTTAGTTGAGCCTATGTAGACTGTAGACATTCAGTCCACTACATTTACACTACAATAGGCAGAGTTCTCAAAAATGTGTTTTTAAACAAACAGGGGACAGACAGGAAAGCAGAGGCCAAGATGACCAAAGGCTCATCTTAAGAATTGTTTTGCACTATGAACAGGGCGCATAATGCTGTCTCTGAATTATTAATTAGCAGACAACAAGGAGTCGAGTCACTGGGAATTATCTGAGGAAAGGTCGACTCAGGGTCTCCTCTCACCAGGAGCGAGACACCCGTTCTCTCTCTCTCGACTCGGTCGCCAGCGTGAGGAATATCCCTCCTTCATGAATAGCACATCTTAAATGTTTAGCCAACGCTCCCAAAAGCCACTGGATTTTCAGTGGAATACGTAATGACCTCTTGAACAGAGCAAACTGCAAGCATTCGAACCGCTCAACCTTCTCTGGGAATTCAGTGGATTACAAAGACGTGGAACTAATGCAGTGTTTGGGAAGTGAAACTCGCTTGCCAAGCTAGAAACGGCTCTTAATGTAGAGTGCTACTCTTTTTTTACCGACAAAACACTAGCTATTTGTAGCTGTTAGAAAAGAATGATATTTAAGGGGAAAACAGCTTGGAATGGGGAAGTAGTTAACTACATCAAAAGCTAATTAAAATCAAGCTAGCTATATGCTATTTGAATTTATGCAATTTAAGGGGGAAAACACCAGAGCTACTCTTTTTTTACCGACAAAACACTAGCTATTTGTAGCTGTTAGAAAATAATGATATTTAAGGGGAAAACAGCTTGGAATGGGGAAGTAGTTAACTACATCAAAAGCTAATTAAAATCAAGCTAGCTATATGCTATTTGAATTTATGCAATTTAAGGGGGAAAACACCAGTCAAGGTGAAATTGTTAGCTAAACTACAAGCTAACAAAAATCAGCTATTTGTCATTAGAAAGAATGTTAACTAAAAGAGAAACAACCTGAAGTATTTGGCTAAACAACAAGCTAACAAAAAATATTTGCTATTAGAAATATTGCTATTAAGTAGTTAGCTACACAAGGTAACAAAAAGATAGTGATAGCAGTTCGCGAAAAAATTGTTAGCTGTATAATGAGCTAACAAAAAGTAGCTATATGCTATTAAAAAGAATGCTAAGTGTGAAACACATGAGAAAAAGATGGAATAATACTTTATAACAAAAAGATAGTGATAGCAGTTCGCGAAAAAATTGTTAGCTGTATAATGAGCTAACAAAATGTAGCTATATGCTATTAAAAAGAATGCTAAGTGTGAAACACATGAGAAAAAGATGGAATAATACTTTTCAACCCCTTAACGTTAGCTTAAACAAGGTGGGGAAGATAGCTACACTACAAGCTAACAAAAAGTAGAGCTAACTGAATGTGTAACACAATCCAAGTAGTAGAGCAGGGGTGCCCAATCCTGTTCCAGGAGATCTACCTTCCTGCAGAGTTCAGCTCCAACCCTGATCAAACACAACTGAACCAACTAATTAGGATCTGAAGGAGCACTTGATAAATCCAGACAGGTGTGTTTGATCAGGGTCGGAACTGAACTCTGCAGCTAGGTAGATTTCCAGGAACAGGGTTGTGCACTCCTGTAGTAGAGACTTGTTAGCACTTATGCCAAGTTCACACTGCATGATTTTAGCCCTGATTTTCACCGGCTGACAGGTCTTGCAAAATCGCAGACAAATGCCCGAAATTGGAGGCAAATCGGTGCTCGTTCAAGCGAGTGACAATCACGCAGTGTGAATTATCAAAGACGCGATCTGAGTGAATGATGCGTCGTTGACAGCCGTGAAATATTTGGCATGCTAAATATCTGGAGCTGTCGGCGATTCACAATCCTGCTGTGTGAAATGTGTTCTGACTGAAACATACATCGGCGATGACCTACAGCCAATGAGAGACCAAGATACAGGGCAGCGGGAAGTGTGGGGAGGACTTTTTTTGGATTAGAATACACAGAACAGGTAGGCTACATGAAGATATATATATATATATTTAGACAAAAGATTTATTGCATTTTTCTTTTTCATCACTTTGAGGGCTTTTGTAGGCTATAAGAAATAAACATTATAAAATGCACAAAACGTTGGTTTCACTTTCAAGTATTAGATTTGTGTATATAAATTTTTCCCAGCAGAAGTATATGTTGTTAGGTGGTCAAGGAAGTCATCTTTGTTAATTGTTAGCTGCGTCCCAAAGTGAAGTGCACAGACTCCGAAGTGCAGGAGATGCGCCGCCTTCGCAGGATTTTCTAATTGTGCCACCAGGGGTTCCCGATTACCACTCTGTCGCATAGCAATGGTGCGAGAGGAGAGCTGCCATCCTGACAGGACAGGTGGAGCCAGAATTGCTCATTTTTTGTTTTTATGTTTTATATCACAATGGAGGAGATGGTAGGACTGTTTCACCCTGGCGGCACCGGTGGAGTACCTCAAGCTTAGCCAAGACCGAGACCAGGTAAACTGGTTTGCTGCATCCTTAGTTGCTGGATTACAATTTGAAATGCAGGTATTGGCTTGGATCTTACTTGAATAATGTAATGATACATATGAAAAACTACAAAATACACACACTCACAGCAGTTCAAATGCTGACTGATATCTTACAAAAGGTGCAATTTTATATAGTTTATTGTCTTGACCATGGTGATCATATGTAGACAGGCTTGCAAAAATAAAACTGTGAATTAAAATTAAAAAAATTAATAAAATAGAGCATTGTACAGCTCAATGTTTAGCAGCAGCTTTGACAGCTGAACAGTGCTCTGTATGACCGGTCCGAGTCCTTTGATATAGTTAGCAACATGAAACCATAAAGTGTGAATATGGTTATCAGGAGGAAAATGTAGAACATGTTGAAATGCAAAGAAATATTCTGATTGCTGACCTCAAAGACAATAAAGAGAAATTTGATTTGAAAAAAAAATCAGGTGATAAAAGCTTTAATTTTTTAATACGGTATTTAAAGGACACTGGTTTATGGCCCTGTCCCAAATGGCACCCTAAGCCCTCGCGGTCTTCCTCTGAGTCTGCACTTTCGTGATGTAATGCCAGAAGTGTGGATCGAGGGCGCATAGCGGCCACAAAGGGGGTGCTCGCGAGCACCCTTCTGAACGCTAAAATGACGAATGGGACACCCTACGGTCCCGTGGACTTAACAGACATGCGCACGCGGCAGCCATTGTAACTTGTCGCCGATACATCGTGCAATGTGAACACAGCAGCAACTGAATGCTACCCCAGATAGTCGTGCAGTGTGAAAACAACGGTGATCCGATTACTTTGAAAATCATGCCGTGTGAACTCGGCATTAGCTGCGTCACTGTTTTTATTTAGCTAGTCCTGATCCCCAACACTGAAGTAATGTCAAGGAAAGACTGTCAAAATATAATTATGGCTTTTCAACATGATTCCTTCAACCATACACCACAGGCCAAGTGCAAAATATAATGCTAGGCACTTTGCAATAGCACCTCCTTTATCTTTATCAAATCATCTTTCTCGCTCTCATGATGAAGTGCTGAGATCAGGTGAGGCTAGGCAGAATGTTCCGGCCCCTCACATCCAACATAAAACCTCACATACATCAAAACGCAGCAGAAAAGGTGAAAATAACGCTCCCGACCCCTTTCCAATAGCTAACAGAAGGCTACTTTGAAACTGCAGCTCGCTACAAGCTACTCATCATCTACAGTCAGGCTAACCTTTTAGAAAAAGTTATTAGCTACACTGTAAGCTACTACAAAAATCTGCTAACTACATGGAAGATATTTAAAATGCAAATATCCGTGTATGATATGGTTTGGAAAACCCATGTGTGACTAACGTCACTTAAAAATGCTGATAAATTTATTTAGTTTTTTGCTAATTTTAGCTCATTAGTCCTATAAATGGGTATAACAGTACACATATTCGTAAAGATATAGTATTTCGGTTCGGTACACATGTATGTACATCGAAGAAATACAGCATTGTTTTAACCACTGCACGAGTGGAACTTCATTGG
>NW_015505880.1:194949-196148 GCF_001515645.1 Sinocyclocheilus grahami | reverse complement strand
CATTCCGGATAGTCAAACTGTGTATATCTTGCACCACTGAATGAATGGGAATGCTAACAGACAGCTTTCTCCAGGTATTATAGACCTCCCTGTGAAGAACACAGTGAAACACTCGAATATAGCCTGAAGACGTCCAGAAGATGTACTATCCACACTACACAGAAAGAGAAGAATGAGCTTTTTCTCACAGGCACAGACTGTCAATAGCTTAGTCTTTCTCACTCTCTCTCTCTTAAGAGTGCCAGGAGGGCTGCTCTCCATCAAACCCTCGAATCGTACAACACAGTGAACGAGCGAAAATGCGACATGATGTATGACCCTCTCTCTGGTCACTTCTTAAAGACCAAACATCACCCCGTCAAAGCAGTCAAGTGTTTTGTAGTTTAACCGTGCAGCAAATGTGCCCACATTGCGTGCCAGAAAATCTTGATCAAGCCTCTAACAGACTCAAACGCCTCGGTGGTTTTACCAATAGACGGAGTTACCAATAGCTGTTATTTCAAACAAACAATGCATCAACTTGATGCTCCCGACTCCCTGTAAATTTCAAGAGGCTTGTTATTTTTTTCACGATGACTGATTGTGTTGTTTGAGCTTGTTAATTAGATGATGACCCACAGTGTAATTACTTCACGCAGCTTTTACTTGGGGAATAGATGCAACTGAACCATCCCTGAGCTTGTGCTCCAGCTGTGTTGCTGTGAAATCCGCTGATGAGGAACTTCAACATATGGAAGCATCCCAAAGTGTACTGTGTGATCTTTCATTAGCGCCCGTGCTTGTTCGTAACTATAATCAGGGCAATTTGCTACTTTTCAGAACACCAGTGCTCAATTTATTGCGCAAACAAAAAGTCAGAGGGTGTTTTTTTTTCAGGAACCAGGAACCGTTTTCTTTCACCTTCACACTAATGCACATCTATGGCTGCAAATCAATGAGGCTTGAATTATGAATTCCCTCGAGGCGTCATTGCGTTTTGAACACAACGAAGAGGAAAGTGCAATCAGCCTTTAAGACAGGAAGCACACTGACCACAGCGAGGTCCGATAAGAGGAAGGTGAGGAAGATTTATTGCGTCGTACCACTGCTTGCTTTGCTTGTGAGAGTTTGGGCTCAGCTCGGGGCATCTTACTGGGGGTTTGGTGGGCGTCTAGAGACTCTACCGTTGAGTCCAATCCATCGCTCTGACTGATGGATGG
>NW_015505880.1:189041-192452 GCF_001515645.1 Sinocyclocheilus grahami | reverse complement strand
CTATGTTTTGAAGAGTTTCTGTGCTGTTACTAAGGCGTTGCTAGGTTTTGAAGATATTCTGTGCTGTTACTAAGGCGTTGCTAGGATTTGAAGAGTTTCTGTGCTGTTGTAAAGGTGTTACTAGGTGTTTGAGGAGGTTCTATGTTGTCACTAGGTGGACAAGTTGTTAGAACAGTTGAATTGTGGTTACTAGGAAGTTTTTAGGGTGTTTATGAACTGCTATGCAGAGTTGCTCTGTGGTTTCTGGGGGTTGCTAAGTTGCTATGCAGTTGCTAGGGTAACACTAAGGTGCTCAAAGTGTCAGTATTAAGTTGTTAAGCTGCTTGTAGAGTTGCTATGTGGTTACTTTGGAGCTGCTAGGTGTTTGGCAAGTTGCTATGCCGTTACTAGGTTGTTGCTTGGTGATTGAAGAGTTCTATGCTGTTGCTATGGGTTTAGTGAGTTTCTATTCTGTTACTAGTTGGTTAAGTTGTTAGAAGTGTTGCTATGTGGTTTCTAGGGAGTTTCTAGGCATTTGCTAGGGTGTTCTAAGAATTGCTATGCAGAGTTGCTCCGTGGCTGGAAGTGTTCTAAGAGTCGCTATGCAATTTCTAGGATGTTGCTAGGTGTTTGAAGATTTACTATGTGGTGACTAGGGAGTTGTTAAGTGGTGGCTAAAGTGTTCTAAGAGTTGTACTGTGGTTACTAGGTTGTTTGAAGTGTTTCTATGCTGTTATGAGGGTGTTGCTAGGTGTTTGAAGTGTTTCTATGCTGTTACTAGGGTGTTGCCAGGTGTTTGAAGAGTTTCTATGTTGTTACTAAGGGGTTTCTAGGTGTTTGACGAGTTGCTATGTTGTTACTATGGTGTTGCTAGGTGGCCCAAGTCCAAAGTCCCTCAAAAGCACCAAAGCTGTAACACACTTAAGGTTGGAGATTTATTTAAACCTGTGCAGTAGCCACAGAACTACTTTGCGTATTTCTCGGCACACTTGCGTAACACAGTGAGGCCTCATGAATATTCAGCAGGGTTTCTGATGTTGGTAATTGCTCTCCGGAACTGAACATAAAAACAGTGATAGCAGATAGCAGGAATGAGATCTGGCTTACAGAGGAACATTCAGCGGGAGAACAGAACAGACAAACCGGGCCAGTTCTTAATCAGGGACTGTCAAACAAACACTTCAGACTGAAATACACCTGCGTTTATCTTTAAGATTCCGCATCGGCGAGGCTTCTGAAGCTGAGGAATCGCTAGAGAGTTTTCCCATTCGTTGCACCATCCAATTTCCCCGGTTTTTGATGGGGACTTGTTAAAACGGAAGGTTCCAGAGGGTTTCGGATCTCCACCGAGGGAGATGACAAGCCAGTGACCCCTGAAAGAGAATCAAACTCTAGAGAGATCTGCAAATAGATGCGAGGGGAAGGAGAAGAAGAGAGGAAGTCATGAGAGGAAACGATACGCCAAAGAAAACTGGAGGTGTAAATTTCTCATCTGCCCTCTGAAGCTGCGGCACAAAACAGATGAAACGGATCCACGTGGTAATTAAACAAATACAGCGTCAGGTCGTGACTTCTGTCGCTAAAGACAGCGAGAAAATAATGCAAAAAATAGCTCGAAAAATTAAGACAGGGTCACGAGACAATAACAGACTTGAGGCAGAAAAGAAACGTTAACGAAACATTCAATATGTCACACTGTTAGGTAACTTGGCAAATACGTCAAAAAACTTCGCAAAATTAAGGTTGAGTACAATACAACATACTGACAGTCTCGTTTTCAGAGTTAATATATGGCTCCTACAGCACAAACTTAAGAAATAAAAAAATAATAATAATGGAAAAAAAAAAATCATAATACAAATACTATACAAGTAAACAAATAAGTACAAATGAAAAAATAAACAGGTAAATAAGTAAACAAATGAATAAATCAATATAAAAATAAATACAAATTAAAATATAAATATAAATGAGTAAATCTTTTGATTTGTATTAAGACAATGAATGCAAATAAAATTATAAAAATGTATAAAGTTGTTATGCGGTTGCCAATTTGTTCTAAGAGTTGCTATGCAGTTACTAGGGTGTTGCTAGGCATTCTGAGAGTTGCGATGCAGTTGCTAGGTGGTTACTAAGGAGTTACTAAGGTGATCTAAAACTAAAGTTGCTGTGCAGAATTGCTATGCAGTTACTAGGTGATTACTAAAGAATTCTAGAAGTTGCTATGCAGCTGCTAGGTGGTTGTTAAGCTGTTTAAAGAGTTGCTGTGTGGTTTCTAGGGAGTTGCTAGATGGTTGTTAAAGTGTTGTAAAAGTTGCTATTTATTTATTAAGTTGCTAGGTGGTTGCCAAGTTGTTCTAAGAGTTGCTATGCAGTTGCTAGGTGGTTACTAAGGAGTTGCTAGGACGTTGCTAAGGAGTTCTAAGAGTTGCTGTGTAGTTGCTATGCAGTTTCTAGGTGGTTGTTAAGGTGTTCTAAGAAGTCAAAAGACACTAAAAAGCACCAAGTTCTAATCGAAATAATCTAAAAACCTAAAAATCATCTAAGTTCATCATGTAGAGCTGATTTTAATCGGAACAGCAGCTAAATCACGTACAATAAGATGAATGAATGTTTGGTGGAATGCTCTGCTTAACAAAATCACAATGTAGCATCAGCGCATGAATTAAACAGCAGCGTTTCCTCTGGAGTGAAGCGCGCAGCACTTAGCCGCAAGCAATAAAGCAGCGTGTCTTTGTCACTTCCTCTCTGCCACCAAACGCATTAGCTTCAAATGGATCTGATCGTCTCAACATCCTGAGACAGTCAGCAGAAAGCTAACATCGACTAAACAGAAGAACATAGTGAGACAAGCCTCAGACGCTCTGCTAAAGGCTTTTTTAGGCCACTGTAATTCATCAAATCTCATTTATTAATGGGATCATATCACGCAAAAGCGGATTTTGCATGTCTCTGCGCTTGATCTTAAAGGGGTCATATGATGCTGCTAAAAATAACATTATTTTGTGTATTTGGTGTAATGAAATGTGTTTATGCGGTTTAAGGTTCAAAAAACACATTATTTCCCACATACTGTACATTATTGTTTCTCCTCTATGCCCCGCCTTTCTGAAACGCGTCGATTTTTAAAAAGCTCATCGGTCTGAAAAGCATGGTATGCTGTGATTGGCCAGCTATCCAGTGCATTGTGATTGGCCGAATACCTCAAGCGTGTGACGGAAATGTTACTCCCCTTACCATATCGTGATGCCCTGTCCGGCCGGAGCGACAAGACAAAAACATTAAAACCAATTACAAACGAGGCATTTGTTGCATCCAGTGGGGACATAATTACGGATTATAATGACTTATACTGTCTTTTTACGCGTTGCGTTGCATTGCGCCACGTAAACATAAAACCATGTCTGCATTTGTGATCGGAGAAATGACAAA
>NW_015505880.1:180021-188185 GCF_001515645.1 Sinocyclocheilus grahami | reverse complement strand
CGTCCACGGTGAAAGTTGATGTATTTCCTCAGCGACCAGCTTCAGGCATGACAAAGCAGATATCGTCCTCTTTTGGAAGACCAAACAAAGTAGTTTCGCTTTCACAACGAAGCACACGAAGCTTCACGACATGGCGGCGGCAACAATACTACAGCGAGAATAAAAGTTACGCCTTCTTTCTTTGCGTGAACATTTGGGCGGCGTTATGCAAATCTTCCCACATCGTGATGTAGATATGTGGGGGCGTGTTAGAACGAGCCGTTTTAGGGGGGTGTGGCTGACTCTTAAATTTTATAAAGAATATCTCTTTGGATTTGAGACTTTAGTCTTTGCAACTTTACAGATCTTCTTTATGCACCAAGAGCTTGTAACACTCCAAAGAGAAAGGAACAATTGAAAATCGCATCATATGACCCCTTTAAACAGATCGACCTGAAATCGCAATAGTGATATCACAACTCAGAGCTCATTAACATAACCGCATAATTACGTTACACCTAAAAAAATTAAGCCTTTTCATGCCATTCTCATTGCTGTAATGCCAAAAACATGCTATTTAAACTATTTTAATGATAGACATGTAAAGG
Source organism: Sinocyclocheilus grahami (assembly GCF_001515645.1). Taxonomy (NCBI): domain Eukaryota; kingdom Metazoa; phylum Chordata; class Actinopteri; order Cypriniformes; family Cyprinidae; genus Sinocyclocheilus; species Sinocyclocheilus grahami. The sequence continues at coordinate 187,598 of NW_015505880.1, read as the reverse complement.
TTTAACAACAGAAAATATTTAATATTTATTCTAAGAAATAATACCAATACTATTATGTAAGCAATTCATATTTAAAAATCTATATATTTATATACTGTCATGATGAAAAGACTAATACAATAAAAGGAAATAAATCAAATCAAAGTTGACAATAAACAATGATTAAAGGCTTTTTTCTTAATGAAAAATACACAAAACAATAAAATAAAACAAATAATATATTTTTTATGAAAAATACTCAAAATATAAAAATATCAATAAAAATAAAACATTTAAATTAAAGGCTTCATTTTATTTATGAAAAATACACACAAAAAAATATATAAATACAAAACAAAACAAATAACAATTAAAGGCTTAATTTTATATATGAAGAATACACAAAAAAATAAAATAAAACAAATAACAATTAAAGTCTTAATTTTATTCATGAAAAATACACAAAATATAAAAAATAAAACAAATAATTAAATGTTTTATTTTTTATGAAAAATACACAAAATAAATTAGAAATATCAATAAAAACAAAACAAATAACAATTAAAGGCTTCATTTTCTTTATGAAAAAATACGCAAAAAATAAAAATAAAACAAATTACAATTAAAGGCTTAATTTTCTTTATGAAAATACAGATGTGAAAAAACTTGATTTAATATAATATACTTGCAACTGTAAGTGAGTTTACACTTCTGTAACGTGGCGCTTTCTTCAGGGAGGTTTTGTCTGATCTGAAGGAACGAGTGAGCCTTTGACTCTCATCTGGCCGTTTCCCAAATCCGGCCCGCGGCGCACCTGGGAATCTCTCCCAAACGCTGAAACCTGAACCGGGAACGAGAGAGCGGCCAAATTCCTCACATTCCTCCCGAAATACATTGGAAAACACATTCACGCCGGATCTGTGTGAGTGAAACCAGCGCTACTAACCTGCTGAGAACCTCCACACTTCATGAAAATCACTGCTTTTTACATTTTAAGTTGCTTTTTTTTTTAAGAGAATCCAGTGTTGCTTTTGTACTTGCGTTCATTTGTTAATGAAACCAGAGGAAAGACCATCAATATAGTCGCGTAATCAATGTCGCTGGTGTCTGAGGAAATGAAAGCGTCTCTGTAGGGCTTTATCTGTGACTCAGAGCTATGCTTGCTAACTCATTAGGAGCTAAAGGAGAAAACGTGGTGACCGTTAATAGAGCAGAAACAGAATTAACAGAAAATGAGTGAAAATGTGGAAAGAATCAGTGTCGAAATGTCATTTTGTATGCTAGTGATCAATGGGTTAATCTAGAAACCTGTCAAAAACATGTCCAGATCATATTTTAGGACAAAAACAAAAGAAAACAAAAATTCCTTATCATTAATAAATACAAATTCTAAATGTCTACACACACACACACAAAAATAAATAACAAATATTAAAAATAAATTATATTATGCATCAACAATAAGAATAGTAAATAATAAATATATAATATTAATAAAAATAATATAAATAAATAAGAAATAAAAACTCAAATATGAAAAATACAAAATCAAAAACTAATAGGCCTATATTACATGAATTTCATAAATAATATATTAAGCAAATAATATAAAAAAAATTTAAATTTATTAAAAAAATTTTATACACATTATGCATCACCAATAAGAAAAGTAAAAAATGATAAAAAAATAAAGATAAAGCATTCTTCTGAATATCAATGACAATTTGGGAGAAATTTGCAATAATAAATAATTAAATAAGAAAATACAATACAATTAATAAAATGAAATAAATTAAATTGGTCATTTTTATTTATTTATAAATATATGAATAAAGAAAAAAGTATAAATAAGTAAACAAACAGATAAATGTAATATTTCTATATTAGATAGATACGATTTGGGCCAGTTTTCATGAAGTTCATCCTCTTAACATTCGACTTCAGTCTCTCGGTCAAACCCTGAGCACATGCTGAGCGTGGTGTGTCTGTGAACACAGACGTCTGGAGCTCAGACTAAGACGGGGATTGTAAGGTGCGGAGCGGCTCGACTGATTCCTCCAGCGCAGACGGCAGTGAAAAGCATTATGGGAAGATGACAGTGAGGCGAATCAATAACAGCTGATGTGCGTCCCACCCGTCATCATTTCTCTCATTTTGACTCCTGACATGAACACAGAAAACACCTCTGAAGCGCTGAGTGATGACGGCCAACCTCAGGAGGTCAACTCTTTCCATTTTTATGCTTTTAATATGAACTTTGCAATGATTTCAATGACTTAAAATGGTAAACTGTAGAAAATGGTCATTTAATTACTATTAAATTATAAAAGACATATCTACAAGTGTTTTTATAAAAATATAAAGTAATATTAATATTAAATTATGTATGTCATTAAATGTTCAATAGTACACATTTTATATATTTACTTAATATAGCATTTTTACTATTTATATATATATATATTATATATAATAAATTATAATACTATACAATATTAATAGTATTAGTATTAATTTATATAAATAACTAGAAGTATAATTTTTTTTATTTTTCATTTAGATGTATACAATTTAAACGTATGTATTCTACATACATATTACATAGTTATATTTATCAATATATTAAATATTTAATACATCTACTTTTAGATTTGTATATATTTTAGACATTTTTAAATGATTTAATTTATATTTAATGTATATATTATATTTGCAGTGAAATATATAGTGTATATAAATAATTTTCTATAGAGTTATAAAACAATTTTTATATTTTCACTAAAATTAAAAATGTATATGCAATTCCTAAATATATTACATATGTATTAAATATTTAATAGATACATATATTTTAATGTTTTTATTTAATCTATATTAAATAATATATAAGTTATATTTTTATATAATATATTTACATTGGAATATTATATATATATATATAAAACATATTTATTTATTTATTAAAACAATTTTTATATTTTCATTAAAATTAAAATGTATATGCATTTTCTAAATATATTACATATTTATTAATATACTAAAAATGTAATATATATTTTATATAGCGTTTTAATTTAATTAATATTAAATAAGACATTAATATAAAAATGTTATTGTTTTACTTTATATATAAATAATTATACATACTGTTTTTAATACACTTGAGTTGAATATTAATTCAATAGAAGGAACCTCTAAGGTGGGACAGGCCAGAATCACAATTTGAAATGGGGATACAGACGTTAAATGCGTTTAAAACAAGCTACTTCTCACGCTAGGTTAGTTTTATGTTAGATAATACTTAATCTAATATCTCCCACAACAAAAACCTGGGATTTGTGAGTAAGACACCTAAGCCTTCATCACTGTCCCATCGCAGAAGCCCGGTCGCGCATCCCATATGGCATCTGATTGGATTATCCCACAGCAGACCAATAAAGGTGGAAAGAGTGCATGAATCTGCTGGAGTCCATTCTGTCTGCTTTCATTCAATTATACATGAGCGCGGATGAATCATTCATGGATATGTCAGCAGACAACAACAGCAGAGAACAAACGAACGCGGTGTTCCTCTGTTTGTCCAGATGCATTAACTTCAGGAGACCTCGACGGGAGGATGATCTCAGCGCTGAAATGTCGAGGTGACCTTCGAGGTTTACGCGTTCGCTAAGTGCTCGGTGTGAACGCGGGTCGCTCCGTATCATCCGTCTATCCGTCTCCTACTGACCCAGTGTCCAGCTGACCTTTAGCGTGAGACACAAACACATTAAACGCAGACGCCGGGCTGTCATCGCCACGGCCCGCGGCCTTTCAACACATACGCTCTCCGAAGGCTCTCGAAAAAACGCTTAATGTTTGTTTTAGTGCTGGAAAACCCCCAAAAATCAGCAAAAGCATCTATTTGATCTTTGTATTCTGATTTCTCAGTGGAAAAGTTTACATTTTCACAGAACTTAAATTCAAAACGGCGTGAAAAACGGACGCTATTTATTTATTGATTTGTAAAATTCCATTCTTGGGCTTGTTGCGAACAAGTCCCCGCTACGTTATATTCCTTTCATCAAAATGCAACTATTTCCATCTCTAAAACGACTTTCCTTTTCTGGTGACATCATCAAGCTCTGGTATTTTTTTTAACTCCGCCCCCAAACCAGCTGCCGTATACTTTACGTACACATCAACTGCGGACAGACAAAATCGAGTACTTTTTTCTAATTGAAGTTCCTGTTTTATGAAAATACATCATTTTACAAAGTAAAATATTTTGCGTACGTCGTTTAAAGAACCTGAATTTGCATACTACACATACTTTGCAGTATGCAAAATTAATATTAGTGCATAAATCATTGCACATGGTAAAACAGTACATATATGACGTTATTAAATAATACAAAAATGTTTTGCCTTTCATTAAAACGCATCTTTTTCCACCTCTGAAACGACTTTCCTTTTATGATGACATCATCAAGCCCTCGTTTTAACTCCGCCCCTCAAATAAACTTTACATACACTTTTCTCCATCCAATCAACAGCGGATAGACAAAGGCAAGTATTTTTGTCACTGAAGATCATTTTTCACAAAAATATATAAGTAAAATGGGTTGAGAACATTGTTTAAGTAATCTATCCATACTTTCCAGTATATATTTTTAACTCCACCCCTAAAGCCACCTGCCATATACTTTACATATGCTTTTCACCATCCAATAAACTGCAAATAGACAAAATTAAGAATTTTTTTTCTCATTGAAGATCCTGTTTCGTGGAGTAAAATTGGGTTGCGAACATCATGGAATCTGAATCCACATACTATCCATACTTTACAGGATGCAAAATTTATATTAGTGCATAAATCATTGCATGCTGTAAAATAGCAAGTATCCAACATACTGTTTCTACATTTCTAAAGAATATAAATTGAAGCTTTTTTTCTAAAATAATTTTGGGGAAAACAATTGTTATCGTAAAGTAATTCTTTAGCACAGTCACAACACATGAATTGACAAGTTTGCATACTGTCATCAATACAGTCCAAGTTCTGCCTTTTAACTACAACTAGCTAACTAGTTATCATATACCTAACCAAATATATTGAATATTCTGTCTAGTCAGCAATTTCCATTCAACTTGATGTGGAAGTGCTTGAGAAAAATGACTAAAATCAGTTGCTTTCAATGGAGATCGGTGTTCGCACAATGCTAAGCTAATACCTTAAAATCTCAAACATGTGTGAAAATACACAGAAAGCACAAATACTGGCTAAATATATCTGATAAATGGAAGTAAAACATTGAAAATACAACATTTTGAGGTCTGAAGAGTACATAAAAACATACTGCTGTATGCTAACGCATTTATACTAATATTTAGCATAGCTACGCCTGACAGAACGAGCCGAGTGTGGGTTAACACACATGTGTGGATGCGTGTGGATTGTTTCACGGCCCATAATCCTCTCTGCCTGGTCATTAAGTGTGTATTTTACAGCCGGTTCTGTCAGGGATTGGAGCGGGAAAGCGCGGCTCCTAAAGAGCTCGTGAAAAGCGCTCATCCTTATCAGCTCCAGCACTCCGGGCTCCTCTGCGACACGCGATCCGTCACGACACAACGAGGGCTGCTGGGATACCAGAGAGGTGGCGCTCCTCAATGCATCTGGATATTCCCGTGCATCGCTGAATGAAATCCCTCACACGCTCCGACTTCATGACAGAAACCGCAAACTCACGACAAAACAGCTCTTCTGAGAAATCTGCAAGACTGAAGCGACAACTCAGCATACACATACTCGAATATGACATATTCTGTCTGAAAAGGAGCAGGTAATATCTTGATAAAGTAGTGTTTATCCTCCGTTATTAGCTCTCAGTCAAACTGTACAACTATGGCAAGCCGTTTTGACTTTTATTCATTCTCAGGATATGAATTCTTGATATCAACAATTCAATTTTTACTAGTTAAAATGTTAATTCTTGATATCAACAATTCAATTTTTACTAGTTAAAATGTTAATTCTTGATATCAACAATTACTTTTCAACTAGTAAAAACTATCATTCTTGATATCTGTAATTGTATTTTCACTAGTTAAATGTCACCATAGGCTGCCATTCAAAATCAATTGTTGATATCAAGAATTGATTTCTTACTAGTTGAAATTCTATTTTTGATATCAGTAATCACGTGGTTACTAGTACAGATGTCTATTCTTGATATCAACAATTTAATTGTCACTAGTAACAAAAGTCATTTTAGATATCAAAAATTACCCTCCCAATTGTTGATATCAGAAATACATGTTCAGATATCAGAAATTAACATTGTCACTAGTGTCACTAAACTGTTGATATCAAGAATAGACATCTGTACTAGTAACCACGTGATTATTGATATCAAAAATAAAGGTTTTCACTAGTAAGAATTGTATTTCTGATATGATAAATTGGAATTTCAACTGGTAAGAAATTAATTCTGGATATCAACAATTGATTTTGAATGGCAGCCAGTGAAAATATAATTACGGATATCAAGAATCATAGTTTTTACGAGTTGAAATCTAATTCCTGATATCAAGAATGAACATTTTAACTAGTAAAAAATTTATTGTTGATATCAAGAATTCATATCCTGAGAATGAATAAAAGTCAAAACAGCTTGCCATAGTACAACACATTATCATTGCTTTATAATTTATTTACAAATTATTATTTAGATTTAGAAAATAAATTACCTGGAAGTTAATTGAAAATTATTTTAAACAATTATCAAAATAAATAAATAAATAATAATAATAATAATAATAAGAATGCATATTAAAGTAGACTTGTGGTTGTCAATCTAGTAAATGTTCTGCTTTTTTACTACAACTAGCTAACTAGTTAATTATATACTTTAATATATTGAATATTTGGATTAAATAGCATGGATAGATGGATGACTGACTAACTATATAAATAAATAGTCGCTACTTCAGTTTACATTTTAATTTGTGAAATGATAATTCTTTGAATAAATAAATCTGGAAAAATTAATCATCAGTTTTGTTATGTCAAAGAAAAAATATAAATGTTCAGGCAAATACATCAAAAACAATACATTTATTTATTGGAAATAAATAAATAAACGAACAAACAAACACAACCAAATAAATAAATAAATAAATAGTTGCTTGAATTTTCAGATTTTTTGTGAAATAATCATTTTGGGGAATATAATAAATGAATAAAAGCTGCTTGAGCTTACAGCTTTTTATAATAAAAAAATTATCATCATTATAAGCAGTTTTCTTAAATCAAAGAAACGTATAATCATTTAGGGGAAAACTTTTTTGTAAAATCTGTTGAATTTACAGCCTTGTTTTATGTACTACAAAATATAAATATAATAATATAAAGGTAAAAATACAAGTAAAAATGAAATAAAAATTCAAGGAAAAAAAATTGAAAATAAAGTTTAAGAAATCATCATTCTTTCAGTTTTCAGTCAGTTTTCTAATCATCCTAATAAATATGTAAAAAAGAAAAAAATATGAGAAGAGTACAATATGCCATTTACAGCCTTGTTTTATGTACACAAACTTACACGAAAATAAAGAAAAATTAT
>NW_015505880.1:173907-178359 GCF_001515645.1 Sinocyclocheilus grahami | reverse complement strand
CACACACACACATAAAATGCAAATAAATAGTACCTATTTGAGTTACATAATTTTTTATATATTGGTTTTATTTTATTTTATTTTATTGTAAAATACAAATTTTAGCAATGATTACTCATCATTATAGTCAGTTTGGTTACGTCACCAGTCTGAGTTTAGCCCCTAACAAGTGCAGTTAACGTGTAAGTGTGGCATATCAGTGCTAGCGGTGTCTGTTGTAGATATAAGTGGCCTGATCAGTCCGTCAGCGCACTGGAGTGATAGCGGCCCGCGGGACTCGCTGCGTAAATAACACAATGTCCATTCATGCAGCAACGACGAGCGTTTTCATACATAAGGAATGACAGGTATTTATCCCTCTTCACTGCCGGGAGAACTAGACGCAAATCAAGAGACAAATCCGACTTCTTCATTCACCACCGGGCCTAAACACAACACAAGCGCACTCGATGCCTCTCGTCTGGCCGCGGCACCCACCTGCAGCCTATAAATGGACTGAGATGTCCTGCAGGGAAGCCGAACGACAACAAACGGTGAGCTCGCTTCATCAGCCCAATCCCATCCCAACGGCTAGGACATCTTTACATAGAGTTTGAGCCAACACAACAAGACACAATCCTCCATTTGGAGACATTTAGAAACACATTTCTTAAAACAGAGATGGTTTATGACTAGTGTGTGAGCATTTAGGTAGAGTTTGAGGACAAATTTACCAAAAATCTGTCAAAAACCTCCACGGAGGCCATTTAGATAGACATTTACAAATAAAAAGATGATTTTGGATCATTTGAGCCAATGAAATCTGACAGAAATCTCCATTTTGAGACATAGAAGCCATTTAGATATAAATGTATTAAAACGGGGATGATTTTTGAACACTTGTAATCTGTAATTTTTAATATAATCTGTAATTTGTAAATGTAATCCAACAAAACTTTATCAAAATAATGATTTTTGATCATTTGAGCCAATAAAATCTGACAAAAAATTTCAATTTTGAGACGCATGGACATTTATATTTATATTATAATTATTTATATTTATATATGCATTTATTAAAATAAATATGTTTTTTACTAGTGTGTGAGTAAATACGTATTTAGGTAGAGTTTGTGGACAAATTTACCAAAAATCTAACAAAAACCTTCATTTGGCGACAACGAGGCCATTTAGATATACATTTATAAAAACAGAGATGATTTTCAATCATTTGAGCCAATAAAATCTGACAGAAATCTCCATTTTGAGAAACAGAAGCCATTTAGATGAGTTTATAAAAATAGGGATAATTTTGAATCATTTATAATTTTGTAATTTGTAATGTAATCTGTAATTCGTAAATGTAATCCAACAAAAAATCTCCATTTGGAAACAGTGAGGACATTTCAATATACTTTTATCAAAATAAAGATGATTTGAGCCAATAAAATCTGACAAAAATCTCCATTTTGAGACATTAAGGGTATTTCTATTTCTATTATAAATATATATTTATATATATATATATATATACACATATATTAAAACAAAGATGATTTTTGTATATTTATATGTATATTTTAAGGCAAATTTACCGACAAAAACTGACAAAATTAGACATTTAGATATACATTTCTTAAAACAGAGATTATTTTTGATACTTTGAGCCAAAAAAAATAAAAAATCTGACCAAAAAAAACCTCTGACATGGAGACATGGAGACATTTTGAGACATGGAAGCCATTTAGACATATATTTATCAAAATAGGAACAATTTTTGATAATTTGCAATCTGTAATTTGTCAATGTAATCTGACCAAAACCTCCATTTTGGGACTTTGAGGACATTAAATTATCGCCTATATTTATGAAAATAAAGATGATTTTTGACTTTTAGATAGAGTTTGAGGTCAAATCTACCAACACAATCTGACAGTTCCTCCATTTTGAGACACTGAGGCCATTTAGACATGCGTTTATTAAAAACGAGACGATTTGTGATAGCTTGAGCCCGCAAAATCTCAGAAAAAAACTCAGTTTTGAGACACTGAGGACATTTAGATGTACTTTTAAATAAAACAGAGATGATTTGTGACCGGTGTGTGAATTAGATATAGTTTGAGGACAAATTTACCAAAAAAGAAACAGACTAAAACCTCTATTTTGGACATTTAGATATAGATTTATTAAAATAATCACAATTTTGATCATTTGAGCCAACAAAATCAGAGAAAAAAAACCTTGGTTTTGTGACACTGGGGATGTTTTAAATATGACGAGATGATTTTTGACTATAGCCCGTGTGAAAAATCGGACAGAAACTCCATTTTGAGACACTGCAGATGTACAGTTATTAAAACAGATGGATTTCGACTAGCGTGAGTTAGGACACATTTAGAGGACACATTTGCCTGTAGAAGTGAGCAAAAACCTCCATTTGGAGACACCGAGGACATTTAGGTGTACATTTATCAAAAAAAGAGATGATTTTTGATAGTTTGAGCCAATCAAATCTGACAAAATCCTCCTTTTTGAAGAAATTTCGATACACATACAAGACGATCTTTGACTAGTGCGTGCCAGTTTGTAGTTTGAGGACAAATTTGCCTATGGAAATGGGCAAAATCTGTCAAAAACCTTCTTGGAGTCATTGAGGACATGCAACTAAAACGTGAAACAATCATCCTAATTTATTCAAATCTGGCATGAGATTATGATGTAAGTGCATAAAGAGGGTGTGGCTTTGAATTACTCCACTGCCAAGCCTCGTTTTATGCAAATCCAGCACAGGATGCACTGAAGACCACACCGCACCGAGACAGCATGTCCAAAAACACAAATCCACCCGGCATGAAATATTATAGCACAAATATAGCACAAGCAAGAGTTCAGCCCATGAGAACCCATATTCCGTGTTCCCATCTAGCGTGAGTTAGGACACATTTAGAGGACACATTTGCCTGTAGAAGTGAGCAAAAACCTCCATTTGGAGACACCGAGGACATTTAGGTGTACATTTATCAAAAAAAGAGATGATTTTTGATAGTTTGAGCCAATCAAATCTGACAAAATCCTCCTTTTTGAAGAAATTTCGATACACATACAAGACGATCTTTGACTAGTGCGTGCCAGTTTGTAGTTTGAGGACAAATTTGCCTATGGAAACGGGCAAGATCTGTCAAAAACCTTCTTGGAATCATTGAGGACATGCAACTAAAACGTGAAACAATCATCCTAATTTATTCAAATCTGGCATGAGATTATGATGTAAGTGCATAAAGAGGGTGTGGCTTTGAATTACTCCACTGCCAAGCCTCGTTTTATGCAAATCCAGCACAGGATGCACTGAAGACCACACCGCACCGAGACAGCATGTCCAAAAACACAAATCCACCCGGCATGAAATATTATAGCACAAATATAGCACAAGCAAGAGTTCAGCCCATGAGAACCCATATTCCGTGTTCCCATCAATGTCTTCAGTGGCTACACAGCTTTAATTGCTCTATTCAGTTCCTATATTTAGTGCATTCACAATAAAGCACAATGCATTAACATGCCAATTCACTGCTAAATCAGTGCATTAAGCTCTTCTAAGTGCATGAGAACCATCATAAAAAGACATGCATATATAGAGAGAGCACCCGTTTTGGAGCATGCAATTGATTTCTAAAAGAACTGATGTTCATAAATCATTTATAAAATGCAAATACGCGCGGTTTTCTTAGTTTTGGGAACAAAACCGTCAACTAAAACCTCTCCAGACTACATGTTGATTTTAAGAACGGAGTCCGCTGAAATTGAGCGTTGCTCACTAGTTTCCAGCAGGTGGGTATTTCTGGACCGAATCTCAGAAGATCGCAGAGCCGGCATCAGTTTGCAAGAACAAATCAGATGCATAACCAGACTTTGATTATAAATGCGCTTGAAATCAGATGTGCGAGGCTGGCACGGCGCACGGTGGCATCCATTCTCGCTTTACACGAGCGGGGCTTTGAGAGCCTTTGGGCGGGATGACTGTCCCACGGATGTAGCTGGTGGATAACACCCCCCCAAAAACGCGGAAACCGGCTGTAAAGTCTTGAAACGCGTCAAAAATGAGTTTATTCCTAATGCGCAAAACGCGTCTGGAGCGCAAACTGCGCGCAAGGCACCACCTTCTCCGAGCGCGTGCAGTTCTTCAGACGCTCTTCGTCTGAAGTGCATGCTTTATTCCCACCCGTTCCTGACATTAGAATAAAGTGATTAACTGCTCTTACCTTGTTTTAACGAGTGCGTTCCTGTGTTCCCCGTGATTCTGCACGCGCAAAACCTCCTTACATCTTGTGCGCGTCGCGCCAAGGAATAAAGGACGGTAATAATCCAAGGAGAGAGCAGATCCAAGGCGATAGAGGGAGAGCTCCGGGCGCGGACGGCGGCGAATAGCGGTTTAAATCCCCCGGATAGCGCTGCGTCTCGCTCGGCGCGTCTGAT
>NW_015505880.1:171670-173870 GCF_001515645.1 Sinocyclocheilus grahami | reverse complement strand
TTTTAATAATATTAATATAATTATTTTAATTATTAATTGTATTAATAATTAGTTTTTTACATCACAGTAATGAGAATGAGATTTGATTAAAGTAATACAAATAGAATTATAATGTAAAGGGAATGTAAAAAGGCTATTTTTAATTGCTACAGTAAATCATATTAACTGGTTAAATTGTACAAATTTATTGTAAACAAAACGGATGATAATAGATTTAACAGCACATTTCATGTAAGTTTATGCAAAATACAGTAAAATAATACATTCATAAAAAATTGAAATATTTATTAATACACTAATTAAATCATTCTTTTTTTTATTAAAATCAGCATAGAGACAAAATGCTATTTTAAAAATAATTTGAAAAATACATTTTTTTTCCTCATTGCATTGAGAATGAGGTTTGATTATAAAAAATAGAATTATAATGTAAATGGATTGTAAAATGCTATTTTTAATGCAAATGAAAATTATGATAATACATTTAACAGCATATTACATGTCATTGTTGTGCAAAATACTGCAAAAATATGTAAAAAAAAGAAAAGAAATCAATTAATATTATAACAAAATTCATTCTTTCTGGGCATAATATACATTTTTTTAACTGAAAACAGCATAAATGAAAGACAGTACATTTACGATTTCAATAATATTAATATAATTATTCAACGTTTAAAATTTATCTTAATACAGTAATAAAAATAATTCTTTCTGGGCATTTTTAAATGAAGGACAAAATGTAAATAATATTAATATAATAATTCTGCATTTAACAAATTAATTAAATTTATTTTAATAGAGTAATAAAAATCTTTCTGGATATAATGTTTTTATTCCATTAAAATCAGCATAAAGAAAGACAATATAGTTATGACTTAAATAACATTAATATAATTAGTAAACATTTAAATAACTTTTTTTTGTTTTAATGCAGTAATAAAAATCATTTCAAATAATGATATAATTATTTAACATTAAATAATGCAATTTATTTTAATGATAATTAAAAAAATGAACAAATTAAGTCTAAAATCCTACAAAAAAACTTAATCATAATATAAAAGGAATATAAAAATGCTACAGTTTAATTGAAATGCTACAAATTAATTGTAAAGAAAAAAGAAAATATATTTGATAGCACACTATATGTCATTTTTGTGTAAAACACTTTCAAAATAGTTTTTGTGTACTTTTGTTTTATTTTTTTCTTAAAAATGAATATACATTTCTTAATTTATTTTGATATTAGGGTGAAATATGAAAAAAGTATTTTTCATTAAAAGCCATATAAAAAGATTTATTAAAAGCCATCTTTTACTAATTTTATAGGGGTTTATGGCCGAGCAGCTTCAGATGGCCGAGGACGCATTGTTACACGACTGGATTCAGTCTGCAGCTGGTAAAGGAAGACGGGACAGGACGAGTCACAAAGTTTTGGCGTAACAGACCGTGTCCTCCTGACTTTCAGTGACTTCCATGCATGTTCTCAGCCTTTGCTTCTTCTGGTTGATACATACTGTATACTTATGCCACACGTGTGGGCTGCCGCACATGCTGATCGGCTTTGGCGTGAGAGCCAAACTTAGCCTGAGCGGAGGCCAGTCGGCACCAGAACGCGTTGGCAACCAGAAACATCTTCTGGAGTTCGAATCCTCCACAGCAGTCACAAAAAACCTGCCATTTTGCCAACTGTTACACAACGCGCTCTTCCGTTTTAGGCTGATTTCATGATTCATTTACACTTTTGAAAGGGATACCCTGAAGGCTTCTCCTTCTCCTTACAACTAAATCTCTTGTCCTTCCTTTTTACTGATCTGTCACAAAGCAGCTACGGTTTGCAGGGTCGTCGCTCTGATTTAACAATAAATGTTCGGGAGTTTGAGGGGACTGGAATAAAAGATAAAAACAAGCAGTTCCTGAGAGTCTGCACTCATTAGATTAAGTGTGCTTATGTGTATGGAAGCATCTTTCCACCACGTAAGAAAAAATTGTTTCGTTTACATACTAATCACAATTATGACAAAGTTTGACATTATGAGATAGAGAGACATAATTATGAGATAAAACATTGAAATTATGATGTAAAGAGTTGGCTTAAATGTCACAATTATGACGTTGAAATTATGACATACTAAGTATGACAAAAGTCAAAACTGACATAAAAAGTTGAAATTATGAGAGCAACAATTATGACAAA
>NW_015505880.1:166440-170424 GCF_001515645.1 Sinocyclocheilus grahami | reverse complement strand
AAAAAAAAACACGACTCTACTGTATGCACTCTCTTGAAGTTTTAAACTTCTGAGTGTAACTTGTTGCACCAAACACAAACTTACACAATTCTTTGTTGGTGGACGATAAAATTAATGAAAACAACAAACAATGTTCATTTGAGCCATATCTGCAGACCAGAATATAACAAATCATTTTTAGACTCGGGCTAATAAGTAACCACCTAGAAACCACCCAGAACACCTTAGCAACCAAATAGCATCATGCTAAAAACCATTCAGAACACTTATTCAACCATTTGGCAACATTTCGTAAACCACTAGCATCACGGCAGTGAGTTTTACTCTTGCAAAACACAGACATCTTGTATTTCTGATTTGCAGTTTTCATAGTTTTGCCTATTCAATATTTTGTAAGTTCAAAATTGTAATTGAGCGAACTAACGCAAACCTTCACTGGCGGACGATAAAAAGGGCAGAAATAACAAACAATGTGAATAGAAGGGGGGATTTGAGCCATATCTACAGAAAAGTATATCACAGAGCCTCTTTAGACTTTTTAGCCAATAAGGAACCACCTAGAAATCACCCGAGAACATCAACCACTTAGCAACATGCTAAAAACCAATCAGAAAAATGATGCAACCATTTGGCAACATTTCATAAACTAGCATCACGGCAGCGAGTTTTGCACTTACAAAACACACAAATCTTGTATTTCCGATTTGCAGTTTTCATAGTTTTGCCGATGCAATATTTTGTAGGTTTTGAGCAAATTTGAGCAACTGAGCAAATTTACACAATTCTTTGCCGGCGGACGATAAAACAGGTGCAAATAACAAACAACACGCACAGAAGGAGGGATCTGAGCCGAATCTACAAACAAGTATATCACAGAGCTACTTTAGACTCGGGCCAATAAGTAACCACCTAGGAATCACCCGAGAACATCTTAGCAACCAATCAGAACACTTGTATTAAAATTATAACATAAAAAGTTGAAATTATGACATACTAAGCCACAATTATGACAAATTTGAAACTATGAGATAAAAAGTCATAGTTATGAGTTGCAAAGTCAGAATTATAACTTCAAAAGGCAAAATTATGATATACTAAGCCACAATTATGACAGTCAAAATTATGAGATAAAAAGTCATAATTTTGAGTTTACAAGTCAAAATTATGACAAAGTCGACATTATGAGATACTAAGTCACAATTTTGACAAAGTCGAAATTATGAGATAAAGTTATAATTATGGAATAAAATGTCAGAATTATGACTTTAAAAGCAAAATTATGACAAAATTGAAATTATGACAAGTCAATTTGGAAAAAAAAGTCAAAATTATGATGAAAATCAAACTTGACAACAAACAACGTGCACTGAAGAGGGGATTCAAGCCAAATTTACGGAACAGAATATTACAGAGCCTCTTTAGACTCGGGCCAATAAGTAACCACCTAGAAACCACCCAAGAACATCTTAGCAACCATTCAGAACACTTATGCAACCATTTGACAACGTTTCAGGAACGTTTTACACTGGCAAGGACCACAAACCTTGTATTTCTTATCTGCATCCTCATAGTTGTGCCATGTAATAATTTGCAGGTTTAAAACTCTGCTGACTTGATCTAATTGGGCCGGATGTAAAAAAATAGATGCTCCGCAACACGCAAAACTCAAGCCGTCGCCTCCGCGCGCGCGAGAGAGCCTCTCCCGGGACCGGCTGTTATATGATGTCTTGACACGTCTTTCAACATTCGTTTCTACTTCATCTTTTCATATCTCTTCATAAGAGATGTTTGCGCTGGATGAACGCCCACCCCAAGGGTAGTGTGCTGAATATAGCAGCCAATGATGAACTTCTTAATGAGTGTCGGTTGCTATGAAACAACAGTTGGTTAATTGTTTATTCACGCCTGGCAGTAAGACATTGTGGGCCGATTCTTGTCAATGTACATGATTCAGCTGACTGTGAGTATAGCTGGTGTCACGTGTACTCATGTCATGTACACAGAATCGACTTTTCTATGATTCAGTACGCTAATTTAGCGCCAATTACTAGCGTTCAATAAATCAACTGAAGGAGCGGGAACTCTTCCCGCCAAAATCACGGCGGTTACGCTCAAGCAGACAAGCTGTAGCTGGGTTTCTGTCTGTGTCTCTGGGCTGAACTACCAGACCTGATTTACTCCTCGGCTGCCATGTTGGCGCCAACTGAAAGTGGCAGAGGAGGCCGGCGCTGAATCCTAATTACGGAGCTGATTGCACCGCCGCGGTGGGGGACATCTGGACCAAAACACCCAGCTGTTAATGGCTCCCCCGAGATATCAGTGACCACCGGAGGAGCCTGGATCAAGAGTCATGTCATCACAGCTGACGGAAACATATCAAAACTGCAGCTGGAAGAACATGCAATTCATCTTACAATGGTTAAGCATATAATTAAAAACGCATGAACAAGCACTATAAGTACTACTAAAACGATTTGATCAATTTTGCAGATATCATCAAATATCTGCATAAACAAAAAAAAATTATAGACCAAAATAAATAGGCAATAAATATTTAAGCATTATGAAATAATGCATTCAAAATCAAAACAAAAATCATAATAGTATAAAATAAACATATAAAGTCATTTGACGTTAAATCCGAAGTGGTCCTTTTTATTTAAAAGGAATCGTCAATCAATCAATCATTCAAATATTTATTTATTTATTTTATGGAATTGGACATTTGTTTTGGTCAAACTCATTAAAGAATCTGCAATAAAGGCTAAAATAAAATAAATAAAAATGGCATATGTGCACTCTGAATGAAACTGTAATAAAGTGTTATCCTAAATAAATGAATACATACATTAATACATTTTAAATTAAATTGAAACTGGATGCGTAACTCTTTGAACAAACTTGCAATAAATGCTTAACTGAATTAATTAATAAATAAATAAATAAATTACATACTCTGCAATAAAGGATTAACCTAAATGAATGAATGAATGAATGCATGAATACATTTCCTTAAAATCTGCAGAATCTCCTAAAAAGGCTTAAGCTAAATAAACCAATAAATTAATTAACTAATTTCTTTAAAATTAAATTAAAACTGGATATGTGTATAATCTGCAATAAAGGCTTAACATGAATAAAAATAAATAAATAATCAAGGATCTGTGATAAATGCTTAGCTGTTAACTAAATAAAATGTATAAAAATTAGTATAAAATGACTTATTAATATAACTTTGTGTTGTGCAACTGACTTTTCCTGAATTGTTCAGTCTCTTTTCTGCTACAAACAGCCACATTCACACACATCCACACAAACTATATTTATCCACTTAAACTGTTTATATTTAGTGAAATCACTGCAAAGCCAAAAATCCTCACGAGGCCAATAAACCTATTTACTGAGAAACGCTGAAAACCAGACACAGAATGGCGTAATGAAGATTCAAGCACAGTTTTACTGACTACACACCAACACTTCATCTGACCTGAACAGCAAATCAATGACGACCGGACGCATGTGCTGCATTTCCATCAGAGGAATAGGTCACACCAATCAATAGTCTGCAAAGTATCGCCCAAGATCACGAGGAAGGGTTCACGCGTTCATCTGAACATCTTAAAGGAGGGCAAACGACGATATCCGATTCATTACGGAAAATCGTCAGCGTCATGATGATCCTCCATTGGTCAATATTGATTGAACTGGACTTTAAACTTTCATTTCGACCCATGACTTCAATGCAAGGTGACTTTAGATCAATGCATGTGCGAAATGAGTCTTTCCTGAAATATTTGGATGACTACAATCATTTGACTACACTGTAAGTCATAAAAATGTGTTGAAATGCAAGTAACATCCAAAGCTGGATGAACAGTATCTGACAGGCCTGCTGATATTATCCAGCGTTCCTGGAGACGTCGGGTCGTAGATGAAGCCATCTGGGGACTATAATAAAAAGAAATGGTTTATTTGATATATATA
>NW_015505880.1:166134-166430 GCF_001515645.1 Sinocyclocheilus grahami | reverse complement strand
TGTGTTCCGTGTCTTGTGTTTTGCTCCCCATGACCCAGTTTCTCCTGTGTTTTATTATGTTCATTCATTCCAGGTGTTCCCCATTTAGTTCATGTATTTAGCCCTGTGTTTTCCTGAGTCCTGCATCCAGTCTTATACGTCAGCCCGATGTCCTACGTGTGCATTCCTTTGTGTAAATCTTTGTTTGGTTTAATAAAGATTGTTCCCAGTGTTAATCTCCGTCGTCTCCGCGCTCCTCGTTCCTGCACAGTAGGCAGGCCATGACATAGGCCTATATATATATATATATATATATA
>NW_015505880.1:163302-164215 GCF_001515645.1 Sinocyclocheilus grahami | reverse complement strand
TGTACCGCGCTGTCCGATTCCTCCAGACTTCAACAGCCTCTTATATAAATTCATGAGCTTCTTTATTCTCTCAGTCTCTCAGACGCGTCTGTGTGGTAAACGCACACAGGCGTGAACTTCACACGGAATAAAATACGTTTTCATGGAGTCCATTAGAGGAGTCCACGCTGATCATCCGCCACAACACAACACAGCCTCAAAACACTGCAAAACCATGTGTACAATCATAATTACTTAGTGTGTTTAGGGTTACTAGCGCTGTTTGCTAAGGCTAATTCATTCTACTCATAAAAATGCTTTGTTTTCAAATAGATCAGATTCGCACATTTCACGAAACGGAGGGATTCGAGTCAAATGTGTGGACTGTAATATTATTACCTCATAGCAACAGGTTAAACACACCCTGAACACCATAACAACCTCACAATGTGTTAAGAACAACACAGAACACCTTAGCGACTACATAGCAATGGTTAAAACAACACAGAACACCTTTACAACTACATGGCAAATAGTTAACACTCTAGCAACCACATAGCAACAAGTTAAAACCACTCATAACTTCTTAGTGACTACATAGCAAAAGGTTAACACCTTAGCAACCACATAGCAACAGGTTAAATCATTCAAAACTCCTTAGCAATCACATAGCAACTGGTTAAAAACACTCATAACTCATTAGCAACTACATAGCAAAAGGTTAACTCCTTAGCAACCACACAGCAACAGGTTAAAACTACTCACAACTCCTTAGCAATGGGTTAACACCTTGGCAACCACATAAGCTGGTAAAAACACCTTGAACACCTTAGCAACCACATTATGTCCTTAAAAACTCCAAAACACCTTAGTAACTACATAGCAACATGTTAAAACACTCATAACTCCTTAGCAACTACATAGCAACAGTTTA
>NW_015505880.1:159598-163292 GCF_001515645.1 Sinocyclocheilus grahami | reverse complement strand
ACTGACATAAAAAGTTGAAATTATGAGAGCAACAATTATGACAAAGTCGAAATTATGACATATAGGCCTAATCATAATTATGACAAAGTCGACATTGTGAGATAAAAAGACATAATTATGAGATAAAACGTTAAAATTAGGAAATTAAGTCATAATTATGAGATAAAAGACAAAATTATGACATAAAAGTTGGCTTAAATGTCGTAATTATGACATTTTAAGTTAAAAGTTGAAGTTATGACATACTAAGTATGAAATAAATTGAAATTATGGCACAGCCACAATTATAACATATTTGAAATTATGAGATGAAAAGTCTTAATTATGAGATAAAAAGTCAAAATTATGGCAAAAGTCAAAATCATGACATCCTAAGTCTTAATTATGAGATAAAGTCGATATCATGAGATAAAAAGGACATAATTGTGAGATAAAACATTGAAATTATGACATAGTAAGTCATAATTATGAGATAAAGTCAAAATTATGACATATTAAGCCACAATCATGACAAAGTTGAAATTATGAGATAAAAAGTCAGATTTATGACTTTAATAGGCAAAATGATGACATAAGTCTTAATTATGATATAAAAAGTGACATACTAAATTGAATTTATGAGATAAAAAGTAAAAAAAAAAAAACTTTTTAAATTATATTTTTGTCTCATATTTATAAGATTTAAAGTCATAATTTCAACTTTTCATCTTATAACTTTGACATGCCAACTTATGATTTCTTTGCTTATGTGACAGAAATGGGCTTCCATAAATGTGGCCATTTGTTACCGCAACAGCAGCTTTACGGGCTAATGGACAGACTGAGCTTCCTGTCGTCTCCTAGCTTCTCTGCATTGCTGCGACTGTGGCATTATGGGATATCTATGGCAACTGTCTAACGGATGGCACAAGTAGGCGAGGGTGCTAAACTCTGACAGAAAACGGAGGCACTTCCTTCTGTCGGTGGATGGCTTGCAATCTTATGCACAACGGTAAAAAAACAACACCATCCCCACAGCCACACTAATACTATAAATACCTCACCCAATGCAGCAGATATTTCTCCATGAATAATCAGCTCCATTAACTCTGAAGTAGCACACAGATGAAGGTTAAAACACTTTATAAGCTTGCTAGCTACATATTTTATTAGTGAAGTTTGCTAATACTAACTCACATTTAGAAACTAAAGCAAAACTGTAACCCCCAAACCTTAAAAGTATTACATTTTGAAGCATAACTTGTCACACCAAATATCCTGTACTATTTTAAGTGCTAAATGTGAGTTTTAAGTACCCATTGTATGTTATTAGCAAGTTCCGAGCATATTTTGTCACACAAAACATGTTGTTCTTTTAAAAATGCTCAGTGTGAAATTGAAGTACCCACTGTTGATTATTATCTTGTTATTGTTTAACTTGGCATTACACGTTTATACTCATAACTCCTTGGCAAAAACATAGCAACAGTTTAACACCTTAGCAACCACATAGCAACAGGTTAAAACCACTCATACCTTCTTAGCAATGGGTTAACACCTTATCAACCACATAACCTGGTAAAAACTACACTGAACACCTTAGCAAACACAAAATGTGGTAAAAACATCCAGAACATCTTAGCACTGTGTTTAAAAAACCCACAACACCTTAGAAACAACATAGCAACAGGTTAAACCACTCATAACTCATTAGCAACTACATGGCAACACCTTAAAACACTCATAACTCCTTAGCAACTACATAGCAACAGTTTAACACCTTAGCAACCACATAGCAACAGGTTAAAACCACTCATACCTTCTTAGCAATGGGTTAACACCTTATCAACCACATAACCTGATAAAAACTACACTGAACACCTTAGCAAACACAAAATGTGGTAAAAACATCCAGAACATCTTAGCACTGTGTTTAAAAAACCCACAACACCTAAGAAACAACATAGCAACAGGTTAAACCACTCATAACTCATTAGCAACTACATAGCAACATCTTAAAACCACTCATAACTCCTTAGCAAAAACATAGCAACAGGTTAATACCTTAGCAACCACATAGCAACAGGTTAAAACCACTCATACCTCCTTAGCAATGGGTTAACACCTTATCAACCACATAACCTGGTTAAAAACTACATTGAACACCTTAGCAAACACAAAATGTGGTAAAAACACCCAGAACATCTTAGCAATGTGCTTAAAAAACCCACAACACCTAAGTAACTACATAGCGACAGGTTAAATCCATTCATAACTCATTAGCAACTACATAGCAACAGGTTAACACCTTAGAAACAACATAGCAACATGTTAAACCACTCATAACTCATTAGCAAATACATAGCAACATCTTAAAACACTCATAACTCCTTAGCAACTACACAGCAACGTTAACACCTTAGAAACAACATAGCAACAGGTCCTAAGCAACCACATAGCACAAGGTTAAAACCACTCATAAGTCCTTAGCAACGGTTTAACACCTTAGCAACCACATAACCTGGTAAAAATCACTTTGAACACCTTAGCAACCACATTATGTGCTAAAAAAACAGAACACCTTAGCAACCATTCAGTACTGCTGACACATAGCACTGTGGTGAGTTAGCATGGGGAAGCATGCTAAAAATAGTTGGAATCTGTGATTGTTAAGCTAACGGCTCACAGTGTTCTGTAGAAATGATGACAGCTAAAGCAGCGAGGAGTTTCTTCACATGCGCTGACGGCTGTTCTCTGAGGACTGTCAGCGCGGTGCATGCTAGTACACGTCCTAAACAAACAACATTAAGGCCTCGGCTAAGAAAAAGGCATCTTTTTTATTTTTTTGAGAAGATGTTTCTAGAAAAAACTCTCAGTCTGGCTTTCATGCTCGAGTGGCTTTGAATAAAAGTGTATCTGCTGCTTTATACAGCCATACAATGTTTAATTAAGGTTGCAAAAGGAGTGGATTTTTTACAAAAGTCATTGTTTTGTTACAGTGCCAAAGGGACTTTACTGCAGATGAGATGCTGACAGATGGAATAGATTTGAAGAGACTCCAGCAAACTCAGACGAGCCTCACGACACAAATCTCACAGCTAACCGAAGCAGCGCTGACGGTGTGTAATCTGTTCACCTGTGGTTCAGGGATCATCGCTCGACATCAGCACTGATTACACGTCAAGAGCTGCTTAAAAACACACAATAATACAGCGGGTTAGTGTTAGTCATCAAGCTGCTTTATCCTGTATGCCGCACATCACTGGAGAAAACAAGAAAATGAAATAAAATCTAAATAAATCAATAAATCAGAATTGAATATTCACACCAGTCTGGATTTCATAGAGTTCATAGAATTATATATAATTTTATATGTGTATATATAACTATTGATCGAGCTATAATCATAGAGTCTTTTAAAAAATTATGAATAAATAACTTATAAGTAAATTAAAAATAATAAAATAATCACCTACTAATACAGTTTAATACTTCATACTACTTAGAAAATAACGCCCAGTGGGAATTTCCAAGATGGCCGCAGAACAAACTGACCTCTTAAGACCCGAGAAAATATTTTTAGGAAATATAATAGTTTCATGTCTTTACATTGTTTAGAGAATTAAAACATTTTTTTTTTAATAAAAAAAAAAAAAAAAGGTATTTCGTTCATAAGTTATGCTATGTCCTTGGTAGAGGACATCGGGACTCAATT
>NW_015505880.1:152354-154878 GCF_001515645.1 Sinocyclocheilus grahami | reverse complement strand
AAGACCAAGGAGAGAGAGTGGTCACAGTGAAACATCCAAACATTTAGTATCTCTGAAAAGCCCTGAATGTGCTCTGTACAGGACATCCAGACTTAAAACTGTGGCATGTATAGTCTCAGAGAAATTCACTAAAATATAATGTCCTCATATGAGGATGCAGGGTCTCAGGAGGTTAAAAATGTTATCTCAAAATGTCATAATTTGACACTTTTTTTATTAAGGAAGTGTTGGTTATTCAAGAGTTGTTCAGATAAAACAATCAACTGTGTTGTGTGTTTATATTAGCAATTAGCATTAGCACTGCAAAATAGCATCTTTAATGGAATTTCAGGTGGAGAATCAAAATGTATTGTTGATTTAAATAATCTAATCGAAATAATTTTGATTTTCATCATGCTACATAGAAAACGGCGTTCAGTGGGAATTTCCAAGATCGCCGCAGAATGAACTGACTTGGTAAGTGTCTTAAAAATATCATCTAAAAAATGTCACCTTTTTATTAAGGAAAATGTATTTGTAAATATTTACAAGTGTTTTGAAGATTGAATACATTTATGAAAGTTGTAATGCTACACAGAAAATATCTTCCAGATGGCATTTTTCAAGATGGTTGCCAAGAGACTGGACTTGTGGTAAGTCTCTTAAAGGGGTCCTATTATGCTTTTTCACTTTTTCAACTTTAGTTAGTCTGTAATGTTGCTGTTTGAGCATAAAAAAAAGATCTGCAAAGTTACAAAGCTCAAAGTCCACTTCAAAAGGAGATATTTTGTTTAACAGAAATCACTTTTCAAAAACTACAACAAACGACTCGTTTGGACTACAACACATATTTTCCGGGATTTGTGATATCACAAAGATCGACGAATGGGACGAGACCTGGTTGAGCTGCACTAGAGAAGGCAACGAGTGTTATCATTTTGTCGGAGACACGCTAGCTTTCCCAAGGCAGAAGAACTTAGAGTGGTTACAATCATCCGGGTTTAAATCGCGCTCAAATTTATTTGATTTTGACGCAATATTTACACTGAAGCTTGCAGGCGGCTATGGTAAGGGGCATGACATTTCCCGACCAGGTGCCGAGTGCTGCCAATCACAGCACACACTGGCCCAGCTAACCAATCACAGCACACACTGGCCCAGCTAACCAATCACAACACACACTGGCCCAGCTAACCAATCACAGCACACACTGGCCTAGCTAACCAATCACAGCACACACTCGCCCAGCTAACCAATCACAGCACATTTCGTATTTCAGAAGGCGCGCCTTCCTTTGATACAGGAACTATTCGAGCCGTTCATGCCAGACTGGGGAGAAAGGTGTTAATAATGTAAAATATTTTAAAAAATTTAACCTTTTTATTAAATTACGCTTGCTAGCATCCTAGCGCACAGTGTGTGGGTTAACTGAAGTCAGATAAGTCACTGTTCACAGCTAGCCTATCGTTCACAAATGCTAATGACAAGGCAGTGAGTGAACGTAATGTTGTTGTTTCTAACTTTGCCAAAGTTATTTAGTCATTTCTCTGACAGCTCTCCGTTCCCACAGGCATTTTCTCCTGACAGATCGGCCGTGGTTCAAAAAGACCTCAGTTTCTCCTCCATAACTCACAGCCAACATGAAGTAAAAAAATAACGCCAGCACCGCACTCACACCTGCAGCTGCAACGTTTTAATGACAGCTAATGCTCTTTCACTCATTTGTCATGTCGCACCTTTTCCGAACACAAGAAAGCCCAAATGACCTGAGGCGAGACCGAACTGTAAGCACAGCATGAAAAATGAAATAATGGCTGAAATGCCGGCGCTCCCGCTGGCTGACAGGTGTTTGTGGAAGTCACAGCGTCAGCATCGCTGCTACCCGCTGAGGGACACGGGTGACGGGATTTTCCCCAAGAGGTCACAGATGTAGGCCTATATTTGCGCTCGTCTTGTTAAGTATATGTCTGTTTTTAATAACTAATGATGCGCTATTGCAGCTGGGAATGATTAAGGAAGCGTGGCGTAACGAGGAAGTACGTGACAGGAGGGACATTATTAGTAACATCTGTTTGGAGGACAATGTTTGATTAGATAAAAATGATTAAGGGTCGGTGATTTCGCTCAGTCGTTTTCATGTTTTTTTATGTTTTACATTTTCTGAATTAAAACCATATTTGTAGTAGAAAGAGATCATACTTTCATTAAACACCTGAAATGTATTAATATTTCAATAATATATTTACTGTTAAGTAGCTTGGCATACATTTTTTATTGTTTTTAATAGTTTTTAATTGTGTAACTATATGTGGATATATACATATAAAATTATTATATATATATAATTTTATATGTATATATAACACAAATCATTGCAAAGCAACTTTACAGCAAATTAAGTTTCTACAATATTTAGTGGTAGCTTATCAGTGGTGACTGTCAGTTAATGTACATATGGCAGAAATGTACGGAAAAATCAATTAAAAACATAATCAAACAGACGATGAACACTATTAACAGCAATTATTATATGATGCAATCAAAC
>NW_015505880.1:112650-152218 GCF_001515645.1 Sinocyclocheilus grahami | reverse complement strand
AGATATAACTGCAGTACAAGATTATGAGATGCATTATTTGAATGCTTGGCCAAAGAGATGTGTCTTTAATCTAGATTTAAACGGAGAGAGTGTATCTGAACCCCGAACATTATCAGGAAGGCTATTGCAGAGTTTGGGGTAAAATTGGGGTAATATGATCATATTTTCTTGACCTGGTAAGGACTCTAGCCGCTGCATTTTGGACTACCTGTAGCTTGTTTATTGAAGATGCAGCACAACCAGCTAGCAGTGCATTACAATAGTCCAGTCTAGAGGTCATGAATGCATGAACTAGCTTTTCTGCATCAGAAACAGGTAACATGTTTCATAACTTGGCAATGTTTCTAAGATGGAAGAATGCTGTTTTTGTAACATGGGAAATATGATTTTCAAAAGACAAGTTGCTATCTAATATAACACCCAGATTTTTGACTGTAGAGGAAGTAACAGTACATCCGTCTAGTTGCAAATTGTAATCCAAGAGATTCTGTGTACTGTCTTTTGGTCCAATAAGTAATATATCTGTCTGATCCAAATTTAATAGGAGAAAATTATTGGTCATCCAATCTTTTACATTTTTAACACTTTGGTGGCTGGAACAATAGTTCTGCCCGGACGATAACGCGGAGCCATATAGTTAATATTAGTAATACGCAGCATGCATGATACAAGGAAATGGTCAGTAACATCATCGCTTTGAGGTACGATATCTATATCAGTAAGATCAATTCCATGCGATATAATTAAATCTAGCGTATGATTAAAACGATGAGTGGGCCCGGTGACGTTTTGCTTGACTTCAAAAGAGTTTATTAGGTCAGTAAACGCAAGTCCTAATGCATCATTTGTATTATCAACGTGAATGTTAAAATCTCCGACAATTAGCGCTTTATCAACAGTAATCAATAGGTCTGAGAGGAAATCTGCAAATTCTTTTAGGAAATCTGTATACGGCCCTGGTGGTCTATACACAGTAGCCAGAGCAAGAGATACGATAGATTTCTTTTGCATATCTGACAGTGTAACATTAAGCAGAAGTATTTCAAATGAGTTAAACCTGTATCCTGTCTTCTGAGTAACATTGAGAATATCACTATATATTGTTGCAACACCGCCGCCACGACCAGTCTGACGGGGCTCATGCTTATAATCACCCAATATAATAATTTGGTTTTAGCCAGGTTTCAGTCAAGCAGAGTACATCAAAACGATTATCTGTGATCATTTCATTTACAATAACTGCTTTGGGTGAGAGTGATCAAATGTTTAAGAGCCCAAACTTTAAAAATTGCTTTTGTTCATTTATTTTACATTTTTCTAGTTTAATCACGATCAGATTTTTTCTAGATCCTGCATTAAATTTATATTTTGACCTCACTATTTGGGGAACAGACACAGTCTTTATAGATTGTACAGCGCAAGTACTTCTATCATTTAAGCGGGTAGAACAAAAGCCATCATCGCAGTTATTTCAACAGTCTATATACCATGAAGTATGAAAATCAAAATTATTTTGATTACACATTTCAAAACAGCAATACATTTTGATTCTCCACCTAAAATCACACAACAGATGCTATTTTGCAGTGCTAATGCTAATTGCCAATATACACACACAACGACCCTTGAATAACCAAGACTTTCTATTCTTTAAAGTTAACATAATACTAAAGCTAACTCACTATTTCAACAGAATAGCAGATGCCTTTTACAATCAAACTGAATTTTAATGCTAAAATCGCAGGTCTGTACTAAAATCCCCCTTATGCTAATTCACATCTGTGCACTGAAAAGTTAAGTTACCGGCTGCTAATTTGCTAGCCAGTTAGCCAATAGCATATGATACTACAGTACAAAAACCTGCAGAATATTTGACTTTAAATTAAATTACAGAGCAACAGGGTTTGTTAGTTGAGTTTTATGAAGGAAAAATCTGAACATAGAGCTAGCATAGAGCTATACATTAAACATGCTACGTCTCTCTCCTCAGCATTGATCGCTAAACATCATTAGCCCCAGTTTCTGACGGTTGACATGAGAGTTCAGCAGTAATTTCCTCAGGTACACCTTCTTTATGAAAAATATTGATGATTTTTTGTATGTTGTGATCGATACGTGAAAACTTTTTCAACAAAGCGAGTCTGCTAGGCCATTTTTGAGTGTATTCTTTAAAGTCTGGAAACCGTGACAGCTGATGTTATTATGTTTGTGGTAGACATCGAAACAGACGCTTAATGTGTTTTATTATTCAACACGCGCATTAAAAGCATGTCTCCAGGGCTCTCTTTAGTCATGGCTTGGCACAGTCAAACGATAATGTCTAACATCGGATGCTAATTCGGTTTTGATGAATTCTTGTTTTGCATGAATGTGAATGATAAATTGTTTTTAAGGGCATTTAAATAAGTCGCCTGTCATTAATATTTGCGGTGAGCAACAGAATAATAAAATCAGGATTATGTGTAAAAATCTTCATATCTAGCTCAAAAAGACATGATTTTGTGATATTATAAAGACTGATTTTCAACACATTAGTTCAACACACACACACACACACTTATGCATTTAAAAATAATACACATCTTATATAATTTTTATACAATAAATGTTTTATTATATGTTACATATTTTCAATAATACATTTAATTATGTTTTATACAAAATGTATTTTTAAATATATATTTTAAATATATACATATATGTGTATGTGTGTGCTAATATAGTAGTGCTGTCAAAGGATTAATCTCATCCAAAATAAAGGTTTTTGTTTACATAATATATGTATGTGTACTGTGTATATATATTATGTATATATAAAGACACACACATACAGCATATATTTTGAAAATATTTACACGTATATATTTATATTCATATATTTAATATATAAAAGTAACATATTTTTCTTAAATATATACATGCATGTGTGTGTATTTATATATACATAATAAATATACACAGTAAACACACATTATGTAAACAAAAACTTTTATTTTGGATGAGATTAATCACGATTAATCGTTTGACAGCACTATATATATATATAGTAATAGTATAGTATTATATAATATAGTAAACTTACAGCTATAAAACTGCAGGTTCTGCAGCAGTTACTCAATCACTCTCTGTTCACTCATGGCCTCTCTGTGAACCTCTACATGACTTTGTCACCCATCTTTGTTTTCCAGCATGACACTGTTTGAAGAGATGTGCTTGTGTCGCAGTGGCGCGCGCTCCCTCCTGCCTAGAGAAAGGAAAGGTCGTGCTCGCGTGAGAGCAAAGCCTGTTTTATGTGTACGCGTGCCACCGCTGCCTGTCTCGGCCTCTCCTCAGTTTCTTTGTTTTATACACGTCTAACCTTCAAGGCGTAATAATCTGGTCTAATCCATTCCCCTGACTGTAAACGCTCCTTATTATGTTCGGCCTGAATATTCTGTCTCCAGGGTCTCGGGTTAAATGTTTGCACAGTAAAACCGCCAGTTTCTGATACAAACACCTTGTGGATATCAGGTCAAGACTGCGATTTATAAACATTGTTTTTTTTTTTTTCGTGTCACTGCACACATATGCGTTTATGTTGCATTAATTATGCCTTCAAGTCATTACGTAAATGTATTTACGAGACGAGAGAGACTGAGTTTTCTTTCAGCACTGAAGTTTGAGGGCGTCAATGAAAGAAAGATAAGTAAATTGGCTTCGTTCATTATTGTGTTTTGATGATCAGTTTTGACTGAATTATTCATTAAGAATAGCCAGTAAATAGGACTCTTTTACAGGCGTGTGCAATCAAATACTCTCGTGGTAAATTATCAAATACATAAAATATCAATCTGTGTTTCATTTCTTTGTCCTAAAACTGATTAAGGTTTCACTGAGTGAAATTATGCAATAACAATGTGGTTCGACTTCAATGATATAACATACTGTAGATTGACAAGAACGTTAAATCAAATCGTCCGGCATTTTTTCCCCGTACAGTTAGAGCGGGTGCGCCATTTGTAATTTAAATGTGTGAGGCTTCCGGTCTCATCTGTTTATATTTATTTTAAGCTGTACAAAACTGTGATGAAGCAAAAAATGGAAGCTAACAAATTCAATTTTTTACCTGTTAGATTGTGTTTTAACGTCTACAACTACCCCAACCCTAAACCTACGCCTTACAATAATGCAAAAACAGTAATGTTGTACAATGTGAGAAGAATTATGCTATATTGATGTGTGCATGCCAAGTAGTTTTTGCTGTATCCCTTCAAGCATTAACAAGAAAACAGCCCCTAGGCTGCTTGATATTGCAAACAGGTATTTCAGTTCATATCATTTTAATGTATTGACGGATTAAACACACTGGTTTGTAGCGCAAACAGTTTTACCATTTACTGCATATTGTCATATATATCTATCTATCTATCTATATATATATATATATATGTGTGTGTGTGTATGTATATAGCAGTCACATACACTTTAATTTGAATACAGTCTAGCAACAATAAATGAATTAAATTATAATACATAAGTCTATACCAATATCTAAGATACATAAATAAGACTTATTTGAGTTAAAATACAGTAGCGTAAAGTCTTTATTAGGTGATGGTTTGGACATGTACTATGCTAATTGTATGCTAACGAGGGGCATGTGCTCCCTCATTAAGAATAATCCAGACTTTAATGCATAAAATACACATATATAAGCAGTTGTAATTGAATGAGATCCAGTTTTCACTTTTCCAAGCTGAATGTTATTGTGCTTGAGAACAAATACATAAATAACTGAAGAAAGCTGAACCTACTGAGAAGTGTGAGTCATCTGTTTCCTGTCATGACTATCAGAACAGCTTTTTCCAGCTCATCCCACTCCGTCTGTCTGTCTGTCTGCGGAGTGTCTTCGCTGGGGAACTGTGAGTCGATCCAGAGCTGATGAACCTGCTTCCTCGACACAAACGCGCTGATCTGTCACAGCGCAACAAGCTTATTCACCTCTCCTTCTAAAACTAATTTCTTTATCCCGGCTGGACCTTCACAGGAAATGACACATACAGTACTGGCCAATCCACCTTACACCAGATGTGAACTTCACAGTGAACAGTTAGTTAATAAGTGTTAATGAGGAAAAAAAATTAACTTAAATGATTTTAGCAAATGGCTGCAATATAACAAAGAGTGGAAAATTAAGGGGGTCTGAATACTTTCCGTACCCACTGTATGTTGTGAATTCGTGCGTCAATCAATGTTGTTATTACTGGCCAGTTTCTTGTACAGAACAGACGGAAACAAGTTATTTGCTGAAAATCTTTGCTCAAATCACAATTGAGTTCACTTATATAGTTATATAGTTTTAGTCGTATGGCAAGGGGACATGAAGATCAGATAAATATGACACATGATGGAAAATTCGCATTTGCTCACAAAACCTTTGCATACTTTTTCCTCCCACCTCATATTATTACCATCACAAAAGTTTTTCTTGGTAGAACACAAACGTTTTGTGAAAGAACGCAAAATTATAGAAAGCAATTATTTTTTGCGATTAAATGTAAAGTTTCACTGTCGAATGCAAGTTTTGTGAAGGAATGCAAAGTTTCTTAGTAGAACGCAAAAGTTTTGCGAATTAACACAAAGTTTCATAGTAGAATGCAAAAGTTTTGCGATTAAATGTAAAGTTTCTTGTTAGAATGCAAAAGTTTTGCTACTGAATGTAAAGTTTCTCTGTAGAATGCAAAAGTTTTGCAAATTAACACAAAGTTTCATAGTAGAATGCAAAAGTTTTGCGATTAAATGTAAAGTTTCTTGGTAGAATGCAAAAGATTTGCTACTGAATGCAAAGTTTCTCTGTAGAATGCAAAAGTTTTGCGAATTAACACAATGTTTCATAGTAGAATGCAAAAGTTTTGCGATTAAATGTAAAATTTCTTTGTAGAATGCAAAAGTTTTGCTACTGAATGCAAAGTTTCTTAGTAGAATGCAAAAGTTTTGCGAATTAACACAAAGTTTCATAGTAGAATGCAAAAGTTTTGCGATTAAATGTAAAGTTTCTTGGTAGAATGCAAAGGTTTTGCTATCGAATGTAAAGTTTCTCGGTAGAATGCCAAAGTTTTGCGATTAAATGTAAAGTTTCTTGGTAGAATGCAAAAGATTTGCTACTGAATGCAAAGTTTCTCTGTAGAATGCAAAAGTTTTGCGAATTAACACAAAGTTTCATAGTAGAATGCAAAAGTTTTGCGATTAAATGTAAAGTTTCTTGGTAGAATGCAAAGGTTTTGCTATCGAATGTAAAGTTTCTCGGTAGAATGCCAAAGTTTTGCGATTAAATGTAAAGTTTCTTGGTAGAATGCAAAGGTTTTGCTATCGAATGTAAAGTTTCTCGGTAGAATGCCAAAGTTTTGCGATTAAATGTAAAGTTTCTTGGTAGAATGCAAAGGTTTTGCTATCGAATGTAAAGTTTCTCGGTAGAATGCCAAAGTTTTGCGATTAAATGTAAAGTTTCTTGGTAGAATGCAAAGGTTTTGCTATCGAATGTAAAGTTTCTCGGTAGAATGCCAAAGTTTTGTGATTAAATGTAAAGGTTTTTGGTAGAACACAACATTGTGAATGAACGCAAAGCTTCATAGTAGAGCGCAACATTTTGCGAATTAACGCACAGTTTCTAAATAGAATGCAAAAGTTTTGCCATTAAACGTAAAGTTGCTTGGTAGAAAAGTTTTGCTATTGCTTATGTAAAGTTTCTTAGTAGAATGCAAAAGTTTTGCGATTAAACGTAAAGTTGCTTGGTAGAAAAGTTTTGCTATTGCTTATGTAAAGTTTCTTAGTAGAATGCAAAAGTTTTGCGATTAAACGTAAAGTTGCTTGGTAGAAAAGTTTTGCTATTGCTTATGTAAAGTTTCTTAGTAGAATGCAAAAGTTTTGTGAATGAATGCAAAGTTTTTTATTAGAAGGCCAAATGTTTTCTCATTAAATGTAAAGTTTCTCAGCAGAAAGCAAAAGTGTTGCAAATAAATGGAAAGTTTCTTAGTACAGCGCAAACGTTTTGCAATTAAATGTAAAGATTCTTGGTAGAATGCAATGTTTTGCAAATAAATGTAAAGTTTCTCGGTAGAACGCAAACGTTTGGCAAATGAATGCAAAGTTTCTAAATAGAATGCAAAAGTTTTGCGATTAAATGTAAAGTTGCTTGGTAAAACGCAAAAGTTTTGCTATTGCTTATGTAAAGTTTCTTAGTAGAATGCAAAGTTTTTTATTAGAAGGCCAAATGTTTTCTCATTAAATGTAAAGTTTCTCAGCAGAAAGCAAAAGTGTTGTAAATAAATGGAAAGTTTCTTAGTACAGCGCAAACGTTTTGCAATTAAATGTAAAGATTCTTGGTAGAATGCAATGTTTTGCAAATAAATGTAAAGTTTCTCGGTAGAACGCAAACGTTTGGCAAATGAATGCAAAGTTTCTAAATAGAATGCAAAAGTTTTGCGATTAAATGTAAAGTTGCTTGGTAAAACGCAAAAGTTTTGCTATTGCTTATGTAAAGTTTCTTAGTAGAATGCAAAGTTTTTTATTAGAAGGCCAAATGTTTTCTCATTAAATGTAAAGTTTCTCAGCAGAAAGCAAAAGTGTTGTAAATAAATGGAAAGTTTCTTAGTACAGCGCAAACGTTTTGCAATTAAATGTAAAGTTTCTTGGTAGAATGCAAAGTTTTGCTATTGAATGTAAAGTTTCTCGGTAGAACGCAAATGTTTTGCAAATGAATGCAAAGTTTCTTTAGTAGAACACAAAAGTTTTGCGATTAAATGTAAAGTTTCTTGATAGAATGCAAAAAGTTTTGCTATTGAATGTAAAGTTTCTCTGTAGAATGCAAACATTTTATGAATGAACGCAAAGTTTCTTAGTAGAACGCACATTTTTTTGCGATTAAATGTAAAGTTTCTCAGAGAATGCAAAAGTTTCTTAGTAGAATGCTAAAGTTTTGCTACTGAATGTAAAGTTTCTCGGTAGAACACAGTTTTGTGAATGAATGCGAAATTTACTTTTTATTTTGTATATATTATATTTTTTATTTTATTTATTATACATTTTATTGTATTATTATATTTTTTATATTATATTTTTTGTGGATTTTTAGTAATTATGTTAAATATTTATGTATTATATTTGTATTTTATTATATATGCATTAATTTATTTAATACAATTTTTTTTGGTTAATTTTGAGTAAATACTGTGTACAAATATTTTATTTCAGTATTTCCGTGTACATTGTTGCACATATATCAGCATTTTATCAGCGATCAGCCAACCTGCTCTCTAGATATTAGCATCTGAGAGCACTGAAAATCTAATTTCCATTGAGTACTAACACGAAGCGGGAAAATCCCAACATAATAAAGTGATTTTTTGATCCCCTTCAGAGCACCGCTCATTTGTTAGTGCCGAGTTCTCGGGTTCGTTAAAGCCTGTTCTGCATTTGTACATCTCAGTGTGACACCAGGTTGATCTCTAGACCATTAATCATGATTCTGAGGCCTTGTTCGTCCAAAAGCAGGCTTAATTTTCACCCGGGAGCTCAACAAAAGGCCATTCTCAGAGAAGAATACGGCGCTCTAATCAGCGTCTCTTTTCTTTCTCATTAATTTTAGGCTTCATAATAACTTTCGAGACTGTCGGGCACTATTAGGAACAAGTAGAATCGGAATAATCTTCCGGTTTTGAGAAGCGCTGACTCATGGGAAGACGTGGCACTGTGTTTGCCCACTTCTCGTCGGCCCACTCTTAATGTGCCGTTAATCAGAGTCAAAGCGGTTGGACTGTCCTTCTTTTGTTCTGGAGAGTGGTGAGTCAGTTTGACTCTTAACGCCACCAGATGACTCTTGATGCGAAGAAACATCTCTGAGCTCCTGTCTGCTAAAAAAAGAGCTGCTGAACAAAGCAAAGTGCAATCAAACACTGTGCATTTCATATAAAAATCAGACTCGTTATGGAGTATATTTACCCTATTCCAAGTTAAACGTCGTTTCCAACTCGCATGATGCACACTCCTTCATCTGTGAGAAACAGACGTTTAGAGAAATCACCAAGCACCTATATATTTTTTGTTACTGCAAACATTTTAATCACACATTTCTAAAGTGAAAACTGCAGTGTCTGCCAAAATGCATTGAATGTAGCTGGGAGTACGATTCTCCAGTATGTTAGCTGAAATCACGATCAAATTAACCTAAATATTTAACAAAAAAACACTTCAAGTTCACCTTCTGTTGATTTCGGCAGCTTGTGTGCAGATCTGCTTAGCAACAATCAGACAAAAATATAAGGGCAAATAGTTCAATTTGGAAACACAGTAGTGTGCTTTCAGAGATTTTCAGAGGCTTTTAGGAAAAAGAACAGTCCAGAATCAAACCACGTCTCTTTCAAAAATAAATAATCTATCGACTTGTTGCATTTGAGGTCATGGCAACAAATGCACATTGCACACTGTTCCTGCTGCACGTGAAAGAAACAAACCAGCTGCTGTAGATCAACATTCTCTTATCTCACATGCACTTAAATACACGGAACAAACTAGCCAAGATCATTCCAGATAATAAACAAACTACAATACTGATTTTACACACAAACAATGCAAACTTAAAGGAACAGTTCAGCAAAAAAATGTAAATTGCTTAATTGCAATTTTTTTTGGTCAAATTGCAATAATTGTTTTTTCATCATATTTGGAGAAATGTAGCATACCATCACTTACTCACCAATGGATGCTCTGCAGTGAATGGGTGCCGTCAGAATGAGAGTCCAAACAGCTGATAAAAACATCACAATAATCCACACCACTCCAGTTCATCAGCTAACATCTGGAGAAGACAAACGCTGAAACAAATCCAGCATTAAGTCGTTTTTTAACTCAAATATGAGTCCATAATCCATAATAATGCTTCCCAGTGAAAAAGTTGTCTGATCTGAATCAGGAGAGAAATCTGCACAGATCAAGCACAGACCTAAACAAATATGTGGGTGGATTTTGATGTGAGAGACAACAGGAGATGTTATTATGGATTACGGACTTTAGTTAAAAACATCTTGATTTGTTTCTTACAAACACGCAGCTTTTGATTTCACAAGATTAATTGGATTACAAGATGACATGGATAACTTGTGAATTATTGTGATGTTTTTATCAGCTGTTTGGACTCTCGTTCTGATGGCACCCATTCACTGCAGCCTTTACACTCTTGAAACTTGAGATATTATATCGCTGCAGATCTGATTGCGCAATTAGCATTGCTTTAGCTCATTTCCTCATAAACACGTCCTTTTCTCTGAACTCCAGATGCTTTTCGCTTCAGATCAAATGTTTCAGTTACTTCGGTTTACGGCTCTCAACTCCCGATCGAAGACATTTTGAAATCCCTATGGAGAAAATGAGCGGCAAAAGCACTCGGGGATGTTTTTGGGCTGAAATTGCCAAGCGGCCTCCGTTTGGTGCTTGGCATTCAGAGCGGCGGCTGTGATTGAGAGCTCCTGTAATTGCCTCTGAAAGCAGTCGAATGTTTTCATCGCGGCGGCCGAAGTCGTTACTCGCTGAACCGTGTAAAGATCGCGCCACCCCAGAAGCGGCTGCATTAAGTTAATAATCACTTTCCCCTACCATCCGGCTCTTTTTGGCGTTATTTAGGGAGCGGCGCGCCACGCGGGACAAAGAGTGGAGAGGAACAAATAACACATTGTCAACAGATCGCATGAGTGAAGCGTTCATGCTCCGCCAGACTCGATTATAATTTACTTCGCCAATTCCACGACATTAAAAGAGGCCAGAAATGATGCTTATTCAGCCAGAGCCGTGAAGGAAAGGCTTGAAAGGCCTGCGGTTATTTATATCGGCACTCAGGTGCCGTTTATCTCTCGTATATGAAATTACAGCTAGTTGAGAACTTTATTGATGGTGGTTTGAATTGAAAACACAAACTGATATTGATTGACCTTCCCCTCACTAAGACAAAAAAGTGAAGTTGCCTTTAACTTTTAAAGTTGCGAGTGAAACAAAATGGACCAAAAAATCAGACAACAACCAAATGATTCTTTTGATCTTTTCAATGAATCATTTAAACCAGTTCCCAAAACAAAAATCAATTCCAAATCTTATAAATAAATAAATAAATAATGAGCTGTAAAAAGGAAATAACAAAACTTTTGAAAGGTAAAACAAACAAACAAACAGGTAAATAGACAAATAAGAATTAAATAGTTTAGAATAGGACAAAGAACTGTACTATTATTCAAAAATGTGGGTGAAAATGTAATAATACACTGCAAAAAATAATTGCTGTGATTAGTTATCACAACTTAAAATTCAACATTAGAATATTTATTAATGTGTTTCAATTTAAAACAAATTTTAATGTTTAAAAATTAACTTAAAATTGTAAATTCGGTTAATAT
This sequence comes from Sinocyclocheilus grahami, assembly GCF_001515645.1. Classification (NCBI taxonomy): domain Eukaryota; kingdom Metazoa; phylum Chordata; class Actinopteri; order Cypriniformes; family Cyprinidae; genus Sinocyclocheilus; species Sinocyclocheilus grahami. The sequence continues at coordinate 140,801 of NW_015505880.1, read as the reverse complement.
TATCTATTAAAAATGTTAAGTTGTTATAACTAACTGCAGCAGCATTTATTTTACAGTGTAATAATAAATGAGTAGGTGTGTCCGTATTATAACATAGTGACTAAATCATTTCCAAAATGTGAGGCTTTTCCATTTTCAGGTGAAAAGCAGTGTTTATCGGCTGTTTGATTTTAAGTATTGGAACAATACATTTATTAATCTGTGTTAATGTTAGTTAATAAGACAATCGTTCAGTGTTTGTTCATGTGTTTGTAGCTGTTACGTGATGTAGCGGTGTCTGAATAGGGGCGAGATGTGGGCTGATGACGTCATCGTTTCAGAAAATATACGGATTCGCTGTCCACATGAAAACGCAAGGGTGGCGTTTTCAGATTTATCCACTCTTGGACCCGGTTTTAAAAAATATCGGTTTCACTCTCCCAAAACGCTGGATCCGTCTGGACGAAGCGCCTATACGTTACAAAATTTATGCGTATACAACTAAACGTGTCTCCGTGTGGACGGGGCCTAATACTGAAAGTTAATTAAGGCTAAATAAAAATATTTAGAAAGCAAATAATAAAATTATGAAAACTGGATCTAAACCGTAAAAATTTAAAACTAATTCAAGTTTTCAAAAAGCTAATTCAAAATATTAATAAAGTATTTAATGTACGCAAATATGTTTTTGGGTCATTTCCTCCTTAAAAATACTATTGTTATTGAAAGTTAAATCCAATGGTGACCCAGTAGCGCACAACACAACGCAATTAAAAAAGCAAACATAAGCTCACAACACATTGAAAAAAAAAACATAAGCTCACAACACAATAATACTAATAACAATCGAACAAACCGAAAATAAAATAGAGTTATTTATCATGAATCGATGCATTAAGATTTACCAGGATACCAACACATTCAGTAAAAACACATTGTTCATTTAAAAATCGATTACACATATTAAGATCAATTTCTTGTGGCGTCTCGAGCATATATCGGTGTTTAACTGTCAACACTGCTCCCTAGTGGTCGGGAGCATTTCCGTTGTTTTGTGGCTTAATTTCGTTGTGTTGTGCACTACTGGGTCACCATAGGATCCATCGCTCGTACTGTATTGAACTTTTCATAAGTTTTCATGTAATAAATATTGTAATATAAAACTAATCTAATGTTTAGAGAATAATGTCATTTTTGCTATAAAACACACAATTTACAGTTAAAAAAATAAACAGTTGAAAACAATTTTATTAACAATATAAAAAAATAATTATGTTTTTTTCCAAATGTGGTTGTTTGACATGGCGAAAAAGTTAGCATAGCAACACCTACAAACTTAGTCAAAACATGCTAGAGATGTTACAAATAAAAACCAGTGCACATTTGATTCTAATAGATATCATATTTTAGTACTTATTGTGCACTTGGCTGTCATCTTTATACCGTAATGAACCTTAATTCCTATTCAACGTTTGCGAGGGGGAAAAAACAGCAGAGAAGCGAATCTCTCATCCTGTTAGCATAGCTGTTACACTAATGCCCTGCAATCAAATGAATAAATAATTTCCAAAACAATTACAGCTCTCTCAGACAATTTAGACATGGCTGCTTTTTTACAATGGCGGCAATTATCGAAGCGCTCATGTGTGCGAGCGTGATTTTCTTGAGAGCGCACCTAACCGCACCAATAGAGGGTAAATAAAGCACTAGTCAAACACATAGAGGAGCACAATACCTTGGGATTAGGAAAAGTGGAGAGGGCGGCAATCACTTACAGACTGATGAAAAAGAGCAATTGAGCTGTTCTTTCACCCATCCGCTACGCCGTCCACGTGTAGTGACATGACATGTGGCCAAGTATGGTGACCCATACTCGGAATTAGTGCTCTGCATTTATCCCATCCAAAGTGCGCACACACACCCGGAGCAGTGGGCAGCCATTTATGCTGCGGCACCCGGGGAGCAGTTGGGGGTTCAGTACCTTGCTCAAGGGCACCTCAGTCGTGGTACTGAAGGTGGGAGAGAGCGCTGTACATTCACTCCCCCCACCTACAATCCCTGCCGGTACGAGACTCGAACCCACAACCTTTGGGTTACAAGTCCGACTCTCTAACCATTGGGCCACGACTTCCCCTTTAGACTCAACAATCTTCAACACAAAGGTGTATTACATCACTTATGAAAGGGATTTATTTAGCAATTCTTTCTTTTAGACATATGCTGCAATGATTGGCATATTCCTCTGCTCAAACAGTCTAAACTGGTCTGGTTTAGCTGGTCTCCCAGCTTAAAAGTGGTATTATCAGTACAGGAGTATTATCAGAGATGCTACTCACCCTGGATATCCTCTGTTTGACCTTCTTCATTCTGGGAGACGGTATCGGACAATACAATCTCATACAAACCGACTGAGAAATAGCTTTCATCCAAGAGCAGTAGCATTTCTTTCAGTCTTCAGTAATTTCCCAACATTTTCAACTACTAAAAAAGAAAGAAAAAAAACACTTAAATTAGCCTGATTAGCTAGTATTTGTTAATGGTTTTACAGACACTAGTTGTAACCAACAAACCAGTTTAGGTTGTTTTAACAGAATTTAACATGTATTACACTTCAAAACGTTTAAATACTACGTTATACTGTATGCTACATGGATTAGCTGTATATTGCGTTTAGCATGATATGATTAGTGGTGGTAGCAAATCTTTCTCAGAAACTCAAACAAATGTTATTCTGTGTGAGTTTGAAGTGGGAAATGGCAAAGAAACCTCCAGAAGGATTTCGGATTGTCAGCGATTCATTATTTGCCACATGGATTAGCCTGTGTTTAGTATATACTGCATTTAGCCTGCTAGTAGCACATTCTTCCCAGAAACTCCTACAAATGTCATTCTTTGTGAGTTTTGAGTGGGCATTTTTGGAAGAATTATTCTCAATAGCTTATAAGTGCTAGTAATACGAAAGTCAAAAACTACACCTTAAAGACTTTTGGGATAAAGTCTTTGGGAATCTGTCGTCTACCATCAAAATTCAACAGACGGACTCGGAAAGTCTCCAAAGTGACAGTAAAACAACATCTGCTCATACCAATCCTCAACGATTTCTGATGTTTTCTACTATGAAAAGAAAGAAAAAAACTTAAATTAGCCTTAATAGCTTTTTTTGTTGTTTTAGAGAAGTTTGAGGTTAGTTGCAACCAGCAAACCAAGCTAGGTTGATTTTAACATGATTTCAACGTATTATGCATGCTTAATTTAAATACTTCATTATATGCTACATTAATTGGCTTACATTTAGCATATGCTGTCTGTTGCATGCTACGATTCATAGTAGTAACTAATATTTCCCAGAAACTCCTACAAATGTTATTCTGTGTGAGTTTGTAGGGGGAAATAGCTAAGAAACCTTTCGGAAGAACGTTTCTCAATTCTGTTTTCAGCACTAGTGGCGCAAAAGTTAAATACTTCACATTTAAGACTCAGACGTTGGGAATCTGTCGTCTACCATCAGCATTCAACAGACGGACCCTGAAAGTCTCCGAAGTGACAGTAAAACAACAGCGGCTGCTCCGCATCCATCTGATCGCCCTCAGGAAGGCTGCATTTGCCAGGAGTTGTTCTTTTTAAGAAGATGTGCTGTGTCAACCCCATGCGTCCCTGCTCTAGTCCCTGGTGGTGGCTTAAAAAAGTGCAGCTGACATTGAGTGGAGTTCAGCGGGCCTCCATCTGCACCCTCGTCTCCCACCGGACCATTTCGCCTAGCAAACCTCCCTGACTGCGCTCCACATTCAGCCGTACAGCCGTTTGACTTCGGCTCTCCCCCCACTGCTCCCAAGAGATTCTCGCTCGGCATTGACAAATGCGCGAACACCACGCTCTGGCTGACGGTTTCATTTGTATTTATGCGGCTCCCTGGGTAACCCTTAAAATAACTATTGAATTTGCAGCGACACAGACTGTCTAAAACAGGCGGAAATGAAGACGAGAACCATCAAAATACGCATCCTCTACATCGACTCATCAGGATGCAAAATGGCGTGAGGATGCTGGACATGCTCCCCATAAATCAATCTTTTGTCTTTTGAGTGTAGGTGCGTTTCTGACTGACAGGTTCAATTTGCTTGACCTTGGGTTTCCTTTACATGCACCAAATATATAAACGAGGGGCAGAAGCCGAGACGCGTCAATCCATCATCAGGGACGGCTCATTTATTCAACACCGCTGACTGTAAATGCCGTTCTACCATAGTTCTTGCTTAGTAACCATACTTTAACTGTGCTACTGTACAGTCAGTGTTGCTATAGTAAAACAGAGTCTTTTTGCCAAACTAGCATAGTTACAATGGTAAAGTTAAAATTTTCTGCAAAACTAGTAGTTACTGCAATCAAAGTTACTATGGTAAAACCATTATAAAGTAAATCTTTTCTGCCAAACTATCAGTTACTGCAATTAATGTTACCATGGTAAAACCATGGTAAACTGACTCTTATCTTACAAACTAGCAAAGTTACTGCAATAAGTATTACTCTGGTAAAAAACATGGTAAATCAAATCTTTCCTGCCACACTAGCACAGAGATTGCCATTAATTTTAATTTTAAAACCACAGTAAACACAATCTTTTAATGTTTAGTGCTAAACTTGCACTGATATGTCAATTAACGTAGCTATGGTAAAACATGATAAACTGAATCTTTTTTTAGCACAGTTACTACCATTGGTGTTACTATTGTAATACTTTGGTAAAATAAATTGTTTATGCCAAACTAGCACAATAACCACAATAAATGCTACTATATGGTCAAAACCGTATAGTAGTATGGTACTATGTTATGCCAAGCTAGCACAGACATGGCCATTAATGGTACTATGGTAAAATCATGGTAAATCAAATCTTTTCTGCCAGACTAGAATACATACTACAATCAGTGTTGCTGCAGTGAACCCATCAAATTTTGAACCAAATTTTTTCTGCCAAGTTAGTTAAGTACCATGAACACAACCATGGTAAATTGAATCGTTTTTGCCAGACTAGTACTTATACTACAATCAATATTACTATAGTACAATTTTGGTAAATGGAATCTTTTATGCCAAAATACCACTCAATTAATGTTACTATGGTAAAATCGTGGTAAACTGGATTTGCCAAACAACTAATACAGTGTATTTATTTATTTACTGCTAAATTAGCAGTTATTAAAAAAAACAAAAACAAAAAAAAACAAGTGTAACAATTTATGGCAGAATTAAACTTTAAGACTTTATGTTCCTAATAAAGGCACTGTTCATTTTCTGTAAAAAAAAAAAAACGGACTGACATTTTCTTTACATTTATACGCTGTTTCTGTACATACAGTGTTGTGACAAATGTAAGTATTATTTTCATTGGTCCTCAGAGTCTTGATTGCCCGCCCACCTCTGCTCTATAAATAAGTCACGGAGGAAGAGGTGTTCATGACGGCGATGCTGCTTGACATGAATCACAGAGGCCCAGCAGATGTTGGAGCTCTAATGTATAGCAGGGGTTAGTGTTCCCCTGTGACTTCCCTCGTACATTTTCAGCGCTTGTCAGGGATTGTGTACTGAAGAGGGCGAGGAAAGAGGGAGCACTAGATCTCGCCGTAGAATGCTAGCAGCTGCGCTGGCCTGACAGATGTGAACTCTTCTCTCACCGCTGGGCCGCAGCTGTTTACCACGCCTTCCAGTGTAGCACTGCTGTCCGTGTTTGTGTCACTGTCGCTAATGAGTTCAGTCATGCACAAAAACACACACATCCTTTCCTGCTAAGAACAACAATGCTCGTCTAGGTGTGAACGCGCTAGCAGATAATTGTGTTGCTTCTGAATTTGAGAAAAATCACACTTTTGGGATTACTCAACGCTCGTCAACGACCACATGGGTTCTTTGCTAACCTAGCACGTTGCTAAAAAGAAAACATTTGAACTGCTTTTTTCCTACAATTTTCATCTTGCATAAATGGAATTGCTCATTTAAAACTTGGGTGGTACTTGCCCACAGCTAGCCATTTTTATGGTGATTATCTAAGCTGTTGTCAGTGATTGCTAGGCCATTGCTAAGCATCAGCTAAGGAGGTCTGCATGGTTTTAAGCACATTTATATTGCTTTTTAGTGGTTTCTATGGTCGTTATGGTTTAGTATTTTTTAAACATATTTTAACCAATTACTAAGCACTTTTTTATCCAGTTGTTGAGGTGTTTTGGATGGTCACTATGGCGTTGAGTAGTTTTAGAATTGTTTTATCCTGTTGTTAGGGTGTTTTGGACTGTCACTATGGCATTTAGTAGTTTTTAAACACATTTTTAAGCAATTGCACTGGTGTTTTGTGGAGTTGCTATAGCGTTGAGTAGTTTTTAGCACATTCTCTGCAGTTCCTAGGATGTTTTGAGTGGCATATGAAAAGAAACAGCTAAAACCAGCCTAAGCTGGTTGGCTGGTTTTAGCTGGTCATCCAGCCTGGTCTTAGCTGGTCAGCAGGCTGGTTTTAGAGGGGTTTTGGCAACTTCCATAGCTGGTCAGGCTGGGAGACCAGTTGGAACAACCAACTAAAACCAGCTTGACCAGTTATAACCAGCTACTTCCATCTTAAATCAGCCAACCAGTTTAGGCTGGTTTTAGCAGTTTTTTTCACCAGTATGTAGTGTTAGCAGTTTCTATGGTGTTTTGGGTGGTTGCTAGGGCATTGCGAAGTGTTAGCAATTGCTAGGGTGTGCTGGGTGGTCACTATGTCTTTGAGTAGTTTTCACCACATTTTCATCCAATTGCTAGTGTGTTTTGGGTGGTTGCTATAGTAATGAGTAATTTTTAGAACATTATCTGCAGTTGCCAGGGTGTTTTCAGTGGTTGCTATGGCATTACGAAGTGTTAGCAGTTGCTAGGGTGTTTTGGGTGGACACTTACAAGCAAAAGTCAAAAACTGTCTCTAGATATGGTTTGGGTTGGCTATTGTTTTGAGTAGTTTTAGTGCAGTTGCTAGGGTATTTTGAGTGGTTGCTAGGGCATTGAAAAGTGTTAGCAGTTGCTAGGTTGTTTTGGGTGGTTGCTCAGGCATTGCAAAGTGTTAGCAGCTGCTAAGGTGTTTTGGGTGGTCACTTACAAGCAAAAGTCAAAAGATATGGCTCAAGATATTTAGCACAGTTGCTAGGGTGTTTTGAGTGGTTGCTAGGGCATTGCAAAGTGTTAGCTAATATTATGACACAGTTCCAGTGTCAGGTGGTTGCTTACAAGCAAAAAAAATAAAAATTGCCACGATATGACTTGAGCCCCACATTTCACATTTGGAATATTTGGAACTTTTGCATTTTCACGTCCATTTCAACGCTCACCTGGAGAAATAAGAACATCGGATCACTTAGTATATTAAAACACAACTAAACCTGGTTGGACTATACAACTTCAGTCAAACTCACATGCACATCGTATCCAGGCTCTGCGTGCAGCTAATGCTCATGTCTGTCGCTGTTTATCAGGGATGACCTGGATATGATCTGATGTGGCGGTGAGGTACATTAAGCCCTCCTGCAGCGAGGGAGGGGGCAGCGTTGTCCGCTGCCCTTGACTGGAGGACACAGCCGGCTACACGCTGGGCTGAGTCGGGCCGTAGATCGCTGGAGTGATGGTTCCATTAAGCCCTTCCGAGATGGGCCAAGAGACAGAGGACGCTGGGAGGGCAGTCAATCACCGCCCAGCCCGTTCACTTTCTCTGGCCCCCGGTCAGATGGAATGACTCGGTGATACAGACCATAATCAATTTGTGGGCCACCGGCCGCTGATCTAGGAACAGGTGAGGTGCCAAAACTCCAAGCGAACGCTCTGATGAAGGTAACGTATAATGGGAGATTAAATGATTCATCTTCACTTCGTCCGCTTGGACCTTGGGCGTCCATCTTGGATAAACCTACAAGGGAAGAGCATATAAAACCAACAGATGGCTGAAACCGTTGGGAAGGTCCAACCAAAATGTTACTTATTGGATGCTATTGATTATTACATTCACTTGGAATCGGATGTTAATCTTGCTCTTGATACATCATACTGGTCACAAAAGTTTATTGGTTTTTAAATCAAAGCCGTTAGGTGATTGTGACATCTTATGGACAACTGGGACTGCTTTGTCAAATGTAATGTAACATCTAAACTAATTTTGCAACATATTAAAACCATTGAGTAGTTTATGTTTGCTATCCAAATTACTCAAAAGTATTAACCAGTTTGTGCAACACCAACTTTCTGTGAAAAATCCAATATCTTTTCAGGAGTGATCTAAGTTATCATAGATTGGTATTTTTCATTTGGACTGGTATGCAACCACCTAGCAACCACCCAGAGCACCATAGCAATCGCAGAGCAACAAGCTCAGAAAAATATATGAAAAAACACTACAGTATAATAACACATAGCATGTACTATAAACCACCTGAAACACCTTTTATTGGAAGATTTGGAGATTGGGATTTTTTCCAACCATTCAAAGCACCCTAGGAACACGGTAAAACATGCAAAAGACTTCAGTGACACATACTATGTCATTTTCCATGACATAGTAACACCACTGAAGTCTTTTGCATCCACCTCAAACTCCTCTTTTTGATTGGGAGATTTGGAGAATGGGATTTTTCCACTTGGACAAGTAAGCAGCTACCTAGCAACCATCAAGAAGCACCCTAGCAACATGTAAAAACAATGAAGATTTTAGCAACCCCTTAACATGTCTTGGAAACCACCTGAAACACCTACTATTGGACGAGTTAACAAGAGCCTAGCAAACACTGAGAATACTCTAGCAACCGCATTACAACATGTTTAAAATGGCTCAAAACACCTTAGCAACCATTTATAACGCATGTTATTGAGTTTTGCATGGGCAAACACCACACCAGAAATACAAAACTGCAGTTGCTATTTACATTATATTTCAAAGGGGGCGCCATTTTCAACTAAAAACTTTTTATACATTTTTGCCATTTATTTACATGACAATGGCATTTTGGGGAACTGAAAATGCTACCTTTTGAAAACATGTTTCAAAGTGCAGGTTTTTGAAAATGTTAACTACAAAAAATTAGATTTTGTGAAAGAGGTGATGTTATGCGCATACTTATTACGTGTTCAGTTTATAGCTATGTGCGCAGGCATGTACATCGCCAACTACTGGCCTGGCATGCATTATACAGCATTTTTAGTCATTTTCTCAGATCCGTGTTTTCTTTTTTTAAAGGAAACCATTTATAAAATTGACTTCAATTTTCACAATTTACCAATATTAAAAAAATTCCACAATTATTAACATTGTAAATGTAATTTATTTTAATTTTTTTAGTGCCATAACATTACTCTTAGTGTTTACTTTGGCATTAACATTCAGAAAGTGACTAATTTTACATCTTTATCTTTTCCGACCAGCATAATTGGATTTGTTTTTTTTAGGAATGCAAAACTACAGAATTTATCTTCTAGAATCTGGCAGTAAGTTTTGGGATTTCATTTTTAAAAATTACATTTTTCTTCTTGAAAGGAGCCCATAAATAAAATGAATTATTATTATTATTATTATTATTAAATGCAGAAGACAAAGAAATCGTTAGCATGCATCATGTGACGCTGTTCATGTTGGTGCATTAATGAGGGAAGTTCTTTCAGTCACCTCCTGGGAAGTTCACCTTCCCATCCTACCAGAGTGAAGCACCACATCGGAGTAATAATCCACCCGAAGCCATTGTGCGCGACTCAACTTTGGCTCCTCGCAGCTAGAGAAGACTCTCTCTCCATTTCTCTTCTGTTAGCCTATCATTTCTGTTCAGGCTTTGTGAAAGCCACCCGAAGCCTCAAAAGCCGCAGGCCCCAGGTCCCTGCCGAGTCCTTTCATGCCGAGATAAACAGGCAGGCGTCGGATTTAATTCAAACATATAGACACGTCTGTCGCCGTCTCGCTCCCAGGAATTGAACACTTTTAGCTGCTGTTTGACGGCGCTCGTTTGCCCGGGGACCAGAAATCCCAGTTCAATCCGGAAACTCTTTTGGCTCCGGCATAAAGCCAGTGATGTAGCGTAGTGTGGCTTTCACAAACAACGTGTCAAGCTCCTTGTCTACGCCTTTTTGCTGAAGTTTTGGCACAGTTCGAGTCTGTCGTGACCCGACAATAACGGGATTTGTGGAAGTCGAGCCAGAGTTTCAAGGACAGCGGGTGTTGGCGTCTGATGTGGGGTCCTCAGAAGCAAAGACAAGCCATGAGTGGTGTGAATGCACAATCCATCATTTCAAACACATTGACAGCAAAAACACAACCTATGTGGACGCACTGATGGAATGGGGTCAGGTTAGCCTCGGTCGCCTAAAGTTGACTGAGGAATAAGTTAAACAAGTGGCAGCAGAGCTGAGAATCGATGGAAAAGTGAAAAGAAACGTTTTTGCTGTGGTTCTTGCTTTCTCCCGCTACCCCGGGGAATCAGAGAAACGTCTGCTCTGATGTGTCAATATCAGCAACATCTGGCTCTTGTCAGCAGAATTTTGGCCTGCCGGGGGGGTCGGGAGAACTGAGATTGTCAAGAAACCATTATTTCAAAAGTTCAGATTGACAAGCACTGGTTGAATAACAGCATCTAAACAGTACTAATTTAATAATAACTTTAAGTGTGAAACATTCAAAAAGCTAGTTAGCTAAAACATAGCAACCACATAGCAAAGCACTTAAAAAAGACTTACAATCTAGCACTGTAGCAATTGCCACTAACATTTCCTTCTTTTAGAAATTCTTGTAAAATTAAAAAATTGTTTGTGCATTCATGGATCAGTTAGTAAATTAATAACAACGACAACAACAAAAAACATTGAATAAACCCCAAACCATCACATTCATGACATCACATATTGTTATATATAGTATATATAGAACATCACACACACACACACACACACAATTTAAAGTATCTAAATCTAAAAATGTTCAGTTGTACTTTTAGTAAATATTTCCATTCATATTTTTTGTTTAGTTTAGGCTAAAGTACTAAAATTACTAAAAATGAAGCAAAAAATACACTAAGTAAAACATGTAATTTACAAAACAAAATTAAATAACTAAATTAAACAAATTAAAACAAAAATAGAAAATAATGATTGAATATTATTATTTATAATTTAATTTTTTTTATAACATTTGTAGCTAATACTAAGTAAATACAGTGATTGTATTAGCGATGATATTATGGTGCACATTTAGCTACTCTGGTGAATTTTATTCAATAAAAAAGTTGTTGACTAAAATGTTATGCCCACGCCAGGCTAATAAACAATGAGTATTTGTCTATTTCTCTAAATGAATTATTCTATGCGAATCACAAGAGAAATAATAATATTTTTTTTTCTCAACACAGCCGCGGCCTAATTCTGTGCACCAACATCCTGTCAACCTTCAGCGGTTCCCGTGTATACCTGGCTGTCAGCCACATGTGGAACTCCTCGGGTTCTGACGGGGCGGAGAATCTATCAGCGCTGTTTACCTTGTTTAAGGAATCGGAGGCATTCGGCAGGAAGCCCGTCTGTTTGAATATCCGTCAGCGCCTATAGCGCGGGCTTCTGGCCATCCTCAGGGAGCCTTCAGGTGAAACCGGCCAAATGCTTGATGTCAGGAGGATATTAATATTTCCTTTGCATCTAATGTCCATTATGGAAACTGTGAGACAAGCGGCAGGTCGTCGTCTCTCTTGCCATTGGATACGACAAACGCCACACCGCACTGGTCAAGTTTGAAGAGAATCTTGCTATACAAGTTAGCTAAACTGCTGTTATGGATAATATGAAGAATGTGTGAACACAAACGTCTTCTCTAGTCAGTTTTCTCTTTCAGATTAGCAGAGCAAACATTTGAAGAAAATATTCCTAAAAAGTTAGCTAAACAGTTGTTGTGGCTAATGTGCAAAACAATATGTGAATACAATTAGTTCTCGGTAAGCTAAAGGCCATTTTCCACAGACAGTTTTGTTTTTCAGAACTTCGCTATACAAGTTAGCTAAACAGTTGTTGTAGCTAATATGCTAATAACTACTAAAATCGCTAATAAAAAGTTAGTGATTACAAATGGTTCTAGTCATGCTAACCGTTTTCTTTTATAGTTTTTCTCTGTCAAATTAGTGAAGCGACAGTTTGAAGAGAATCTCGCTACACAAGTTAGCTAAACTGTTTTTGTGGTTAATATGATGAGTATGTGAACACAAACGTCTTCTGTAGTCTTCTATGTCATTTTAGCAGAGCAACTCGTTAAAGATAGCGAAACTTAGCTAAACTGTTGTTGTGGCTAATATGCAAAATCGTATGTGAACACAAATAGTTCTTGTTACGCTAATGGCCATCTTCTACAGTCAGTTTTGTTTTTCAGACTAGCGCAGCAACCGTTTGAAGATAATTTAGCTATACAGGCTAGCTAAACTGTTGTTGTAGTTAATAATATGCAAAAAGTAAGTGATCACAAACAGTTCTAATTGCAGTAACATTGTTTTTCTATAGTCTGTTTGTTTTATTTCAGATTAGCAGAGCAACAATTTGAAGGAAAGCTCGCTAAAAAGCTAACTTAGCAAAACTGTTGTTGTGGCTAGTATGCAAAAAAATATGTGACCACAAACGGTTCTAGTCACGCTAACAATTTTCTTTTATAGTTAGTTTTCTTTTTCAGATTAGCAAAGCGACAGTTTGAAGAGAAGCTTGTAAAACAAGTTAGCTAAACTTAGCTAAACTGTCATTTCAGAGGCATTAAAGGGATAGTACACCCAAAAATGGAAATCCTGTCATCAGTTACTCACCCTCAAGTTGTTCCAAACCTGTAGGAGTTTCTTTCTTCTGTTGAACCCAAAATAAGATATTTTGAAGAATGCTGGTAACCAAACAGATGACAGTAACCGTTGATGTCAGCCTGCACTGACTGCCTGTTGGGACACATTGGGAAACATTAGCATATAGCGCAATGAGGGTTGATATTACGCTAGCACCACAATCATTTAGCTGTCATCTTACTCAAACAGTCAAACTACCTTAAGAAGACAAAACAACAATTTGTTGTTGTGGTTTATATGCTAAGTGCGTGAATACAAACGGCTCTAGTTATGCTACCGGTCTACTTCTATACTCAGTTTTCTCTGTCAGATTAGCAGAGCAGCTGTTTGAAGAGAATCTTGCTATACAAGTTAGCTAAACTGCTGTTATGGATAATATGAAGAATATGTGAACACAAACGTCTTCTCTAGTCAGTTTTCTCTTTCAGATTAGCAGAGCAAACATTTGAAGAAAATATTCAGTTACTCACCCTCAAGTTGTTCCAAACCTGTAGGAGTTTCTTTCTTCTGTTGAACCCAAAATAAGATATTTTGAAGAATGCTGGTAACCAAACAGATGACAGTAACCGTTGACTTTCATAGTAGAGAAAAAGTATACTATGAAAATAAATGGCTACCGTCAACTGTTTGGTTACCAACACAAAATTAGATATTTTGAAGAATCTGGTAACCAAACAGATGACGGTAGCAATTAACTTTCATAGTAGGGACAAAGTACCGTATTGACCCGAATATAAGACGATGTTTTTTTCTTGGAAATAAATCTGAAAAAATTAGGTCGTCTTATATTCAGGGCCTAGACTTTGACATGTCAATAATACACCCACAACAATAGGTGGTGCCAAATACGCATAAAACGAGTGTGCCATGAAATAAGTAATGTAATGCGTGTTGTAAAGATCGCGAGTAAAAACAAAAGAGAAAGAAAAGCTTACAGCTGCATGAGTCGTGACTGTCACGTTAGCCTGATGGGACCAAACTCTCTTTGTGATTTTAAAACGTAAGACAGTACCCAGATTTGAAGACTACAGTAAGATTTAACTTCTACTGTTAATAAGATTTTGGTAGGCTACTATTAGATGGATAGCCTAAATGTCCTAATTCAGATGGCTACCTGTTTTTTTTTTTGTTTTTTTTATGGTATATCAAAAAGTGTATATTTTTTTAATGTGATTGTTGGTAAATTTTACCAGTTTTTACCATACTTTCAAAACAAAAAAAAAAAGTTTGAGAAAAAGAAGGTGGGGGGGGGGGGGTCATCTTATAATCAGGGTCGTCTTATATTCGGGCCAATACGGTATACTATGGAAATAAATGGCTATCAGCAACTGTTTGGTTACTAACACAAAAATAAGCTATTTTGAAGAACGCTGGTTAACAAACAGATGATGGTTGCCATTGACTTCCATAGTAGGGGAAAAAAATGCAATGGAAGTCAATGGCTACCATCACCTATTTGGTTATCAGCATTAAAATAAGATATTTTCAAGAATCTGGGAACAAAACAGTTGACAGTAGCCATAGACCTCCATAATATGGAAACAATACTAAAGACGTGAATAGCTACCATGAACTGTGTGATTACCAACACAAAAGAAGACATTTGGTACAAAAAACACCATCAGCCGTCAACTGTTTGGTTTCCAGCATTCTTCAAAATATATTCTTTTGTGTCCCGCAGAAGAAAGAAACTCATACAGGTATGGAACAGATTTAAGTTTAAATTATGACAATTTCCATTTTGGAAGAACTGACCCTTTAAGTTTGCAAGTCGGATAAAAATGTACAGTTTAAAATATTTACTTTGATACTTCACATGCCCTAGCTCTTTCCAGCAAACCAAAGCCATTCAGCTGTTGCACCCGCTGCCTCGGTATGGTTTGTTTTGCTGTCAGGAAGTGTATACAGGTGATTTGACCTGACGCTCTCCGCAGCGCGATGCTGCGCTTGACCGACAATGTGCCAAAATGGCCCGTGGTCAGCATCTGCATGCAGTGATTTCACCAAAGCCACTAGAAGGCAAGCCTGCAACCTTTACCCGAAAAAGTGTAACAGCTAATGCTAACGGAAAGGAGACCAGAGGACGTTTTTTTTTTTATGGATATCAATGGAGGAGAGGCTTCACTAATCTGAAGAAACGGTTTATAATTTAATGAATCGACAGCCTATCTGCTAATCTCCAACATGTTTTACACTAAACAACACTTTTGGAATGAACTATTTTTAATGTGATTGGTTATTAATGCACACGTGATCCAAGTTAGCCGTTAAGCTTTCTCTAATAGCAGTAATACAGACCCTCTCAGCTCCCTATAGTAAGACAATGCCTGCTTCCCAATGTGCATACTATACATCCTAAATTCTATGTGATAGTAGTAATTGTCAATACTATATAGGGTGGATAGTATGCACATTGGGATGCAGGGCTTCTCTAGATTTTACCGGCGTAATTGCTTTTCTGGGCCGCTGCGAATGATGAAAAAATCATTGCCTGAGCACGTCTTCGTGTCTAATGCGCTATTAAGGAAAAACACACACAATGGGAGACGTCGATAGAGAATTCAAACATATCTCTGTGGATAAGCACTCAAAGGCTTTATTTACATGTGCTGCGTGCTTTATGATACCATCAGGACACTATAAACAATGCAGGAGTGATTAGCCTGCGCGCTTAATGTGTTTTACAGCACGCGTGTGTGAACAAATATTTGTTGTTTGATTATGCCAGAAGCCCGCAGAACGGAAACGGACTGATTGACCGGATGTAATATATATATATATATATATATAATTAAATACAATAAATATTATACCATTACATAGTATAATATAGTATATAAATACTTGATGCATAGTATATTTTACAGCATATTAATATTATCAATCAAAATTAAATTAAATGAAAAATAATTTGTTTCTGTGCAAGTGTATATATATATATATTAATGTGTGTATATATAAGACAAACACACAATCAATAATAATAATAATAATAATAATAATAATAATAAACAAATATAATGAATTACAATTTTTAAAGAAGGTCCAAGGAATATTATATATATATATATATATATATATATATATATAATGCATTTATAAACATTACATTACATTAAACATGTAAGTTCAATAACAACAAAAATGAAATGCAAAAATAATAGGTATTTGAAAACAATTAACCATTTACAAATAATAAAGTCTATTATAAAATATTGTATTTAAAATGGCTCATTATTATAAACTAGCAATTATAAATGTAAATAATAATAATTCATGAATTTATTATAATTTTCATTGTCAATAAATGTCACATTTATTTTCAATATTTTAGAAACAGTGTGATTAATTATATTTGATTACGATGATGACCGCATACTTCCACAGTAAATGTGTTTTGAGTCGCGTCAGCTGGTCACAGATCAGAGCTCCTCCGCAGCTGTAGATATCAGCAGAAACAGAGGTGGAACCTCTGTCTGTCTGAGGAAAAGTGCAGCGGATTCAGCAAAGAGCACCTGTGACTGGGGCCGATGAGAAATCCATAGCGCTGTTGTGTGTTAATTAGTGGCCGGCGGCAGACAGAACCTGTGCGACAGAGAGAGACAGCAATCTCATTACTGCCTGTGAAGCCTGATCAATACACAGGTGAACTGATCGCTGATCTCTGGCTGTTCGGGGGAATCTCTCTCTCTCACACTCACAGATTTACACCTAAATAACCCACATTTGTCTAATAATGTGAGAAATTACAACTGGTATACAAATACATTTGCATTTATTTACTAATTTTGGAAATCTGTTTATATTTGCATTTACTTTTTATGTTTGCCTTCTATATCTATGTTGTTTTATCTATTTTCTTTTATATTGTACAATTGTTTTGCATATTGCATATTTAATATTACATTTATATGGTATTTTACTTATTTTTATTGTATTTATTTTATTTTTACTTTCATTTGTATAGTATAATTGTGTTTATATGTTTACTTAATTTAGTTTAATTTAATTTAATCTGGGGGGAGAGTTTAAAACATGTCGCTGTAAATACCTAATTTTTCATGTTCAAAAAAATCTATTGAAATATCAATAAATCAACTGATAAATCGATTAAACAATGTTAAATGACAGTTATGGTTATTATTATTTATGAAATGTGTAAAAGTGAGGATAAAAAGATAAAGATAATAAAAATAGTGTTTATAAATTGAAAATACAAAATGGAGTTTAGCCAAATTTGATTAACATTTTTTATATTTTTATTTTAATATATGCTGCTCTATTATGAATTAACTTAGAATGAATATCTATTTAACTATTTATAATCACAATGGCTTAATTTACCCATTTTCCAGTTGACTTTTTATAGACTTCTCAGTTGATTTGATTTCTAATAATCAAAATAAATAAATAAAAACAACAAAACTAAATAATCAAATTACGTTATTGACTTTGAACCTGAATTTTAATGAGCCTATATTTTACACCATTAATTCAATGTGTACAATAACTTTATTTCCTATATGATACTGGACACCACTTGCTGAATTAATCTGAATTATTGTTGCATACTGCCTATTAATATTTTAGAAATGCTGGAATAGCAAGAGCAGTATGCTAATATCTTATTCCCAGCATAGCCTGTGCATTAAATTAGCAGGATCTGACACATCTGACCTGAATAAACATCTACAAACATCCCAATTAAATTCTGCTTCCCGCGCGTTTCTCATGTAAAATGCGATCGTTAAAACACGCGGGCGCAGGATTGCATCAAACGCTGCGATAAATGATGAAATGTTGCGAAGGAACGCGACTCATGTGAGAACGTTCAGAAACGCAAGAGCAGAAATCTTACCAGATCTGGAGAATTGTGATGTTTCTTTAATAATAAACGAGGATTGTTTCCGTCGTGGCTCCGCTAGCTTCGCGCGCAGACGGAGCTACAAGATCAAAACATTGAAAATCTGTTTAAAATTCACTCTAAACTCATCACTTCAATAAAATATTAGACAATATGCTGTGATTGGAGAGCACTTCCATGTTCTGAGGAGGAAACTGTCTGGAAGTGAGCTTTGATCGAATAGCTAAAACAAGCAGACACATATTTCATGAGCATTATTGCTTCACAGTTCTGTTGAGAAATATGCAATAAAGTCTGAAAACGCTCAGTGTTTGTTGTTATTTGTTGTACAATTCCTGGAGTTTGTTTTATTGTTTGCAATAAATGAGATAGGCCTAATTATTAACTGAAATAATAACTGAGAAGTTAACACAGCCGAAGTGTTTAAAACATACACTGTTAGACATTTCTGTAATTTCTACAGTTATTTACTGTATATCCCCCAGTATGATACTGCAAATTCCATTTACAGCAAGTAACTGTAATACCCGTTGCATCATGGGAATTCTCTGTGACGTCAAACTCCACATACAGTGACTTACTGTATTTTTGAAAATTGCTGTATACTACTGTATTTGCCGTAATGGCCTCTGTAGCGCCATTCAATTGAGGTTGTTTTATTTTCCTCACGTCTTACATCGCAAGTGTTTTTGCTAGTTTCAGCCCGACGCAGTTATCATTTTCACGTTCTGCGCCACGTTGTTAAAATAGCAAATGCATTTGCGCCCATTTGTGCGCTCGTGGGCGTGCTGGTCTGAAAATGAGGTGTGTTCAGGCGCATTGCTGGCGCGTTGCTATTTTGAGGCAACTGAAATAGACTGCGCCATTGACCAACAAAAACCTGGTCTAAAGTCAATGGCGCAGTCGTTTTTTTTGTTGTTGTTGTTATTTAAAGAGCGTGTTAGTATAGGCGGCTGCGGGTCCAGTGCGCGTACACTCTGCTTATTACACACACAGGGATGTTAAAAATTAAAGGATTGCAATGTAAAAGATTATTATTGTGTAGGCTGCATAAATATAAAAATGCCTACATGTCATAATGGATAGTTATTGCATGTATCAGAATTAGGCTACCTATTTGCTCACGCACAAGCAACTCCGTTTCCTCTCTGGAGACGCGTTCTGTCTTTGCACTTGCAAATTCCGCACTGTAAATAGCAAATCCGCCATAGCACGAGCGCAACTGCCTCTTAAAGGGAATGTGAGATGAGACTCTGATTGGTTTATTGCACGTTGCGCCCAAAAAACACCCATTACTCATTAAGAGAATAGGGACAACCCGTTTAGACCATGCAAAACTAGCAAAAGTGGATTTGGACACGCCCTAAGTGCACCTGCGCGGTGCGCTTCAGACCATGCGCTTAGATCGTTAAAATAGGGCCCACAATGGTTCAAGTTTATCTCGGATATTGAAAAGAACGTTTTGTTTGATTGATCTTTACTCGACTAATCTAGCTATTTATCCTAATAGGGCAAACAACTGTTCAACCGTCTCTGAATACAAAACACTTGAGGTTTTGTATCATGAGAAGTTTAATTTCACTCCTTTGATTAATGTATTAGCACACTGCCGTTTATATTAACGGTATTACTCATTAATCTTTCATAACAAAATATCTGGATATCACCGCTTTCATCCTATTAACAATGGTGGAGGATTTAGTGAAATAAATCAAAGCAGCGAGCGGAAGTGCGCTAAATATTTCATGGCGTGTAATTGAATGCGGGCGGTGAGGATCATTAAAATGAAGGGCGTTTGTGTCTGCTCGTACACACGCTGACTCAAATGAATGAGAAAACACACACAAATCTGCATTCTGAACACGAGGAGATCCCTGTCCGCCTGCGTGAGGCTCCAGAGATGTTGCGTCACCAGATACAAGCGGAATACATTAGATTCAGGCCCGAATAAACCACCGAGGAACTCAGCCAATGTGTAAATAAAACTGAACTGCATTTTCAAATCAAACAGTCACAGTTTGTCCTTTTTTCACAGATGGAAGAACGATTTAGATGGTTTGCAATATCTGCAATATATATTTTTTGGTTTGCAATATATATATATATACATATATATATATATATATATATATATACACACATACACACACCTACATGCATACAAAAATCAAAACAATTCCAACTGTCTGGCTAACTTTATTAAATTTTCTTTGCGTATTTTTTATTTAAATAAATTATAATATAAAATAATTAAAAATAACACAATAATAATAATAACAATGTGTTTTTTTTCCCTACTAGTTAAAAATAATAAAATACCTCGGCACCATATTTAGATATGCTTCACAAAATCTACAAAAATAATAATTTCAAATAAAATATGATTAATATAATCAAAATAGCAACTTGTTGAAATATAACACAATATTTAGGCACAATATTTAGATATGATAGACTGAAATAAATGTTTTGTAGATGGGAAAAACATCAAAGCCTACAAAAAATGATTTGAAACATAATTTAAGAAATGATTGCTTGTTTTTATCCTCTTTATTAACTGAAATATAATAAAATATATATTGTATTATTTATATTTAAATATGCAACACTGGGAAAAACTATTTCCCCCAAAACACATTGAATTAAATGTGAAATGTTGAGGTAGAAAAACTGAAATGGTATTTTCTTGTACTCCAATAACCTTCTATAGCGTAGAAACATAAGAAGGTTGCTTTTTTTCATTCATTTTCTCCATGTTTACATATGTATGTAATTAGATGTTTCAGCTTATACAGTGTCTTCATGAAATTTACTAAGACTCCAATGAATATGGTTTCCACAACACTTGCACTTGCTAGTCACTACAATTATTCCGTTGTGGTAATATGCTTGTGTTTAACACTCCGACAGAACCCTCAATAATTCATGATGTTTTGTGAGAGCTATTCATATCTGTTTTCACGTCCCTGAATGCTCCCGCATTCA
Source organism: Sinocyclocheilus grahami (assembly GCF_001515645.1). Lineage (NCBI taxonomy): Eukaryota > Metazoa > Chordata > Actinopteri > Cypriniformes > Cyprinidae > Sinocyclocheilus > Sinocyclocheilus grahami. Next base: position 120,134 of record NW_015505880.1, on the reverse strand, counting down.
CTTCACACTTAAAGTGCACTTTGTCCTCAGAGCTTAACGAATGTGACATCCTGACACAAAGCTTCACCTGTTCATTGATCTCAGAAAGAGTAGCGGCTTTCAGAAGATGGATAAATTCGCATGTGAAGTTTTGTCATGGCAGGTGTGTTTTTCAGGAATGATGTAAGAACGCCGTTCCCGAGTGTAACTCGCATAAACCCCAAACATGACGGTTTGGATTCGAGAGGAAATACTCTCGAAGAGTGTTGAGAAATCAGTTCAAACGGCTAAGAGAATGAAAGGGAGCGTCGAAATCCAAGAAAAAAGTGTAAATGAGGCCCAGCGGAGATCAAATCACATCGCCTGAGGTGACGCTAACTCATGATGAGTTCACCAACACTTATGATTGAACTACAGATGAATTAATTAACGACCAGAGAGAGCGACAGACACCGAATAAAGGATCGCTGGGGTTTTAAAGTATGCTAACATAATGCTACAACCGACCTGAGAAGAATACACCTTAAATAAAGGCCCAAACGCTGCTAAACACTCCAGCCAAATTTCTGGCTGGTGTTTTGAAGGCCGAGAGAAAAGCTTCAAGGACACAGCTGTCCTCCTGCATACGGCCGGCCGGTCCTGTCAGCCGCTTATATCACATCTCAGAGAGGTTAAAACAGCATCCTTAGCATTACAATCTCTCTCTCGAACTGACATCCGGCCGCCTGTCAAGAGTTCCTCCTCCAGTGCCGATACAAACAACTGTTTACTCGAGCGAAACAAAGCCCAGATGTCTCGAGTGCGCTCGCGGTGACAGGCCTTTCATTTTGCCCTTGATAGTGTTTACCAAATCACATTGTGTACACAGTATGTACTCGCAGACGAGAGACAATATGGGTGGAAGATGATGAGATTCAGATGGTGAGGCTTCATTTGATAGACAAACAATAGATAGACAGATAGATAGATAGATAGATAGATAGATAGATAGATAGACAGATAGATAGATAGATAGATAGACAGATAGATAGATAGATAGATAGATAGATAGATAGACAGACAGACAGACAGATAGATAGATAGATAGAAAGCAGTAGGAGGGTAAACCAAGTCAGTGAAGTCGTTTCTGAAATGCATCTAGGTTAAACAGGATGGGAAGCTAAATCAACTTCATTAGCAGTGAGCATGCGTGAAATACTCATCTGCATATTCGGTCCCATGATAATAGTCAGCATTCCTAAATCAGAACAAATTCTGACACATTCAACTCAAAATAAAAGACTTCCTGCGATTGTAGCTGTGAGCAAACGCAGCACCAGGTCACTGAAACCGGACATTTGTGAAAACGCCTGATTGGCCAACATGGCTTTACGGTTGAGATTATATCGCCTCCTGTTGGTTTGGCATGCTCTTGACAGTGCTTCATAGCATGCTTTTGCGAGATTTTTTTAAAAACGGAAGGAAAACCCCGTGTAAGTGTGGACATGTGCTAAAGCACACACACAGATGACAGTGGGGAAATAATGAACAGTTCATTTCACAACCTGTGTCAGGACTGCAGATGTAGCTGTTGGCGGGAGGGAAGGCCGAAGTGCTGACATTAAACTGCTTTGCCACCACCTCTGATCAATGAGTATCTGAATGAGAAAGAAAAACAACCTCAGGTCAAAGCGCAGAATACTGAACATCCCATAATATGACACCAATCATGAACCACGCAAATACTACAGCTTGAAAATACTATGTACAGATATTTGGAGAAACTCACCTTCAAGATGCAGAGCTGTTGCTCTGCTGTTCTTATACAATGTTTTAGTGTGTTGCTATGCTGTTTCTGAGTGGTTTTAGTGCGTTGCTATGCTGTTTCTGAGTGGTTTTCGTGCGTTGCTATGATGTTTCTGAGTGGTTTTAATGTGTTGCTATGATGTTTCTGGGGCGTTTTGAGTGGTTTTCGTGCGTTGCTATGCTGTTTCTGAGTGGTTTTAATGTGTTGCTATGATGTTTCTGAGTGGTTTTAGTGTGTTGCTATGATGTTTCTGGGGCGTTTTGAGTGGTTTTCGTGCGTTGCTATGCTGTTTCTGAGTGGTTTTAGTGCGTTGCTATGCTGTTTCTGAGTGGTTTTCGTGCGTTGCTATGATGTTTCTGAGTGGTTTTAGTGCATTGCTATGATGTTTCTGAGTGGTTTTAGTGCGTTGCTATGCTGTATCTGAGTGGTTTTAGTGCGTTCCTATGCTGTTTCTGAGTAGTTTTCGTGCGTTGCTATGCTGTATCTGAGTGGTTTTAGTGCGTTCCTATGCTGTTTCTGAGTAGTTTTCGTGCGTTGCTATGCTGTATCTGAGTGGTTTTAGTGCGTTCCTATGCTGTTTCTGAGTAGTTTTCGTGCGTTGCTATGCTGTATCTGAGTGGTTTTAGTGCGTTCCTATGCTGTTTCTGAGTAGTTTTCGTGCGTTGCTATGCTGTATCTGAGTGGTTTTAGTGCGTTCCTATGCTGTTTCTGAGTAGTTTTCGTGCGTTGCTATGCTGTATCTGAGTGGTTTTAGTGCGTTCCTATGCTGTTTCTGAGTAGTTTTCGTGCGTTGCTATGCTGTATCTGAGTGGTTTTAGTGCGTTCCTATGCTGTTTCTGAGTAGTTTTCGTGCGTTGCTATGCTGTATCTGAGTGGTTTTAGTGCGTTCCTATGCTGTTTCTGAGTAGTTTTCGTGCGTTGCTATGCTGTATCTGAGTGGTTTTAGTGCGTTCCTATGCTGTTTCTGAGTAGTTTTCGTGCGTTGCTATGCTGTATCTGAGTGGTTTTAGTGCGTTCCTATGCTGTTTCTGAGTAGTTTTCGTGCGTTGCTATGCTGTATCTGAGTGGTTTTAGTGCGTTCCTATGCTGTTTCTGAGTAGTTTTCGTGCGTTGCTATGCTGTATCTGAGTGGTTTTAGTGCGTTCCTATGCTGTTTCTGAGTAGTTTTCGTGCGTTGCTATGCTGTATCTGAGTGGTTTTAGTGCGTTCCTATGCTGTTTCTGAGTAGTTTTCGTGCGTTGCTATGCTGTATCTGAGTGGTTTTAGTGCGTTCCTATGCTGTTTCTGAGTAGTTTTCGTGCGTTGCTATGCTGTATCTGAGTGGTTTTAGTGCGTTCCTATGCTGTTTCTGAGTAGTTTTCGTGCGTTGCTATGCTGTATCTGAGTGGTTTTAGTGCGTTCCTATGCTGTTTCTGAGTAGTTTTCGTGCGTTGCTATGCTGTATCTGAGTGGTTTTAGTGCGTTCCTATGCTGTTTCTGAGTAGTTTTCGTGCGTTGCTATGCTGTATCTGAGTGGTTTTAGTGCGTTCCTATGCTGTTTCTGAGTAGTTTTCGTGCGTTGCTATGCTGTATCTGAGTGGTTTTAGTGCGTTCCTATGCTGTTTCTGAGTAGTTTTCGTGCGTTGCTATGCTGTATCTGAGTGGTTTTAGTGCGTTCCTATGCTGTTTCTGAGTAGTTTTCGTGCGTTGCTATGCTGTATCTGAGTGGTTTTAGTGCGTTCCTATGCTGTTTCTGAGTAGTTTTCGTGCGTTGCTATGCTGTATCTGAGTGGTTTTAGTGCGTTCCTATGCTGTTTCTGAGTAGTTTTCGTGCGTTGCTATGCTGTATCTGAGTGGTTTTAGTGCGTTCCTATGCTGTTTCTGAGTAGTTTTCGTGCGTTGCTATGCTGTATCTGAGTGGTTTTAGTGCGTTCCTATGCTGTTTCTGAGTAGTTTTCGTGCGTTGCTATGCTGTATCTGAGTGGTTTTAGTGCGTTCCTATGCTGTTTCTGAGTAGTTTTCGTGCGTTGCTATGCTGTATCTGAGTGGTTTTAGTGCGTTCCTATGCTGTTTCTGAGTAGTTTTCGTGCGTTGCTATGCTGTATCTGAGTGGTTTTAGTGCGTTCCTATGCTGTTTCTGAGTAGTTTTCGTGCGTTGCTATGCTGTATCTGAGTGGTTTTAGTGCGTTCCTATGCTGTTTCTGAGTAGTTTTCGTGCGTTGCTATGCTGTATCTGAGTGGTTTTAGTGCGTTCCTATGCTGTTTCTGAGTAGTTTTCGTGCGTTGCTATGCTGTATCTGAGTGGTTTTAGTGCGTTCCTATGCTGTTTCTGAGTAGTTTTCGTGCGTTGCTATGCTGTATCTGAGTGGTTTTAGTGCGTTCCTATGCTGTTTCTGAGTAGTTTTCGTGCGTTGCTATGCTGTATCTGAGTGGTTTTAGTGCGTTCCTATGCTGTTTCTGAGTAGTTTTCGTGCGTTGCTATGCTGTATCTGAGTGGTTTTAGTGCGTTCCTATGCTGTTTCTGAGTAGTTTTCGTGCGTTGCTATGCTGTATCTGAGTGGTTTTAGTGCGTTCCTATGCTGTTTCTGAGTAGTTTTCGTGCGTTGCTATGCTGTATCTGAGTGGTTTTAGTGCGTTCCTATGCTGTTTCTGAGTAGTTTTCGTGCGTTGCTATGCTGTATCTGAGTGGTTTTAGTGCGTTCCTATGCTGTTTCTGAGTAGTTTTCGTGCGTTGCTATGCTGTATCTGAGTGGTTTTAGTGCGTTCCTATGCTGTTTCTGAGTAGTTTTCGTGCGTTGCTATGCTGTATCTGAGTGGTTTTAGTGCGTTCCTATGCTGTTTCTGAGTAGTTTTCGTGCGTTGCTATGCTGTATCTGAGTGGTTTTAGTGCGTTCCTATGCTGTTTCTGAGTAGTTTTCGTGCGTTGCTATGCTGTATCTGAGTGGTTTTAGTGCGTTCCTATGCTGTTTCTGAGTAGTTTTCGTGCGTTGCTATGCTGTATCTGAGTGGTTTTAGTGCGTTCCTATGCTGTTTCTGAGTAGTTTTCGTGCGTTGCTATGCTGTATCTGAGTGGTTTTAGTGCGTTCCTATGCTGTTTCTGAGTAGTTTTCGTGCGTTGCTATGCTGTATCTGAGTGGTTTTAGTGCGTTCCTATGCTGTTTCTGAGTAGTTTTCGTGCGTTGCTATGCTGTATCTGAGTGGTTTTAGTGCGTTCCTATGCTGTTTCTGAGTAGTTTTCGTGCGTTGCTATGCTGTATCTGAGTGGTTTTAGTGCGTTCCTATGCTGTTTCTGAGTAGTTTTCGTGCGTTGCTATGCTGTATCTGAGTGGTTTTAGTGCGTTCCTATGCTGTTTCTGAGTAGTTTTCGTGCGTTGCTATGCTGTATCTGAGTGGTTTTAGTGCGTTCCTATGCTGTTTCTGAGTAGTTTTCGTGCGTTGCTATGCTGTATCTGAGTGGTTTTAGTGCGTTCCTATGCTGTTTCTGAGTAGTTTTCGTGCGTTGCTATGCTGTATCTGAGTGGTTTTAGTGCGTTCCTATGCTGTTTCTGAGTAGTTTTCGTGCGTTGCTATGCTGTATCTGAGTGGTTTTAGTGCGTTCCTATGCTGTTTCTGAGTAGTTTTCGTGCGTTGCTATGCTGTATCTGAGTGGTTTTAGTGCGTTCCTATGCTGTTTCTGAGTAGTTTTCGTGCGTTGCTATGCTGTATCTGAGTGGTTTTAGTGCGTTCCTATGCTGTTTCTGAGTAGTTTTCGTGCGTTGCTATGCTGTATCTGAGTGGTTTTAGTGCGTTCCTATGCTGTTTCTGAGTAGTTTTCGTGCGTTGCTATGCTGTATCTGAGTGGTTTTAGTGCGTTCCTATGCTGTTTCTGAGTAGTTTTCGTGCGTTGCTATGCTGTATCTGAGTGGTTTTAGTGCGTTCCTATGCTGTTTCTGAGTAGTTTTCGTGCGTTGCTATGCTGTATCTGAGTGGTTTTAGTGCGTTCCTATGCTGTTTCTGAGTAGTTTTCGTGCGTTGCTATGCTGTATCTGAGTGGTTTTAGTGCGTTCCTATGCTGTTTCTGAGTAGTTTTCGTGCGTTGCTATGCTGTATCTGAGTGGTTTTAGTGCGTTCCTATGCTGTTTCTGAGTAGTTTTCGTGCGTTGCTATGCTGTATCTGAGTGGTTTTAGTGCGTTCCTATGCTGTTTCTGAGTAGTTTTCGTGCGTTGCTATGCTGTATCTGAGTGGTTTTAGTGCGTTCCTATGCTGTTTCTGAGTAGTTTTCGTGCGTTGCTATGCTGTATCTGAGTGGTTTTAGTGCGTTCCTATGCTGTTTCTGAGTAGTTTTCGTGCGTTGCTATGCTGTATCTGAGTGGTTTTAGTGCGTTCCTATGCTGTTTCTGAGTAGTTTTCGTGCGTTGCTATGCTGTATCTGAGTGGTTTTAGTGCGTTCCTATGCTGTTTCTGAGTAGTTTTCGTGCGTTGCTATGCTGTATCTGAGTGGTTTTAGTGCGTTCCTATGCTGTTTCTGAGTAGTTTTCGTGCGTTGCTATGCTGTATCTGAGTGGTTTTAGTGCGTTCCTATGCTGTTTCTGAGTAGTTTTCGTGCGTTGCTATGCTGTATCTGAGTGGTTTTAGTGCGTTCCTATGCTGTTTCTGAGTAGTTTTCGTGCGTTGCTATGCCGTTTCTGAGTGGTTTTAGCGCGTTGCTATGCTGTTTCTGGGGCGTTTTGAGTGGTGTTAGTGCGTTACTATGCTGTTGCTGCAGCGGTTTGAGTGGTGTTAGTGCATTGCTATGCTGTTGCTGCTGCGTTTTGAGTGCTGTTAGTGCATTGCTATGCTGTTTCTGCGGCGTTTTGAGTGGTGTTAGTGCATTGCTATGCTGTTGTTGCGGCGTTTTGAGTGGTGTTAGTGCGTTGCTATGCTGTTTCTGGGGCGTTTTCAGTGGTTTTAGTGCGTTGCTATGCTGTTGCTGCTGCGTTTTGAGTGGTGTTAGTGCGTTGCTATGCTGTTTCTGGGGCGTTTTAGTGTGTTGCTAAACTGTTGCTGGGGTGTTTTTAGTGGTGTTAGTGCGTTGCTATGCTGTTGCTGGGGCGTTTTGAGTGGTGTTAGTACATTGCTATGCTGTTGCTAGAGCGTTTTGTGTGGTGTTTGTGTGTTGCTATGCTGTTGCTGCGGCGTTTTGAGTGGTGTTAGTGCATTGCTATGCTGTTTCTGGGGCGTTTTGAGTGGTTTTAGTGTGCTGCTAAACTGTTGCTGGGGTGTTTTAAGTGGTGTTAGTGCGTTGCTATGCTGCTGCTGGGGCGTTTTGAGTGGTGTTAGTGTGCTGCTAAACTGTTGCTGGGGTGTTTTAAGTGGTGTTAGTGCGTTGCTATGCTGCTGCTGGGGCGTTTTGAGTGGTGTTAGTGTGCTGCTAAACTGTTGCTGGGGTGTTTTAAGTGGTGTTAGTGCGTTGCTATGCTGCTGCTGGGGCGTTTTGAGTGGTGTTAGTGTGCTGCTAAACTGTTGCTGGGGTGTTTTAAGTGGTGTTAGTGCGTTGCTATGCTGCTGCTGGGGCGTTTTGAGTGGTGTTAGTGTATTGCTATGCTGTTGCTAGAGCTTTTTGAGTGGTGTTTGTGTGTTGCTATGCTGTTGCTGTGGCGTTTTGAGTGGTGTTAGTGCATTGCCATGCTGTTGCTGGGGAGATATGAATGGTGTTAGTGCGTTGCTATGCTGTTTCTGGGGCGTTTTGAGTGGTGTTAGTGCGTTGCTATGCTGTTGCTG
>NW_015505880.1:66785-112523 GCF_001515645.1 Sinocyclocheilus grahami | reverse complement strand
TTGCTGGGGAGTGATGAATGGTGTTAGTGCGTTGCTGTGCTGTTGCTGGGGTGTTATGAGTGGTTTTAGTGCGTTGCTATGCTGTTGCTGGGGCGTTTTGAGTGGTGTTAGTGCATTGCTATGCTGTTTCTGGGGCGTTTTGAATGGTTTTAGTGTGCTGCTAAACTGTTGCTGGGGTGTTTTAAGTGGTGTTAGTGGGTTGCTATGCTGTTGCTGGGGCGTTTTGAGTGGTGTTAGTGTATTGCTATGCTGTTGCTAGAGCTTTTTGAGTGGTGTTTGTGTGTTGCTATGCTGTTGCTGCGGCGTTTTGAGTGGTGTTAGTGCATTGCTATGCTGTTGCTGCGGCGTTTTGAGTGGTGTTAGTGCATTGCTATGCTGTTGCTGCGGCGTTTTGAGTGGTGTTAGTGCATTGCTATGCTGTTGCTGCGGCGTTTTGAGTGGTGTTAGTGCATTGCTATGCTGTTGCTGCGGCGTTTTGAGTGGTGTTAGTGCATTGCTATGCTGTTGCTGCGGCGTTTTGAGTGGTGTTAGTGCATTGCTATGCTGTTGCTGCGGCGTTTTGAGTGGTGTTAGTGCATTGCTATGCTGTTGCTGCGGCGTTTTGAGTGGTGTTAGTGCATTGCTATGCTGTTGCTGCGGCGTTTTGAGTGGTGTTAGTGCATTGCTATGCTGTTGCTGCGGCGTTTTGAGTGGTGTTAGTGCATTGCTATGCTGTTGCTAGAGCTTTTTGAGTGGTGTTTGTGTGTTGCTATGCTGTTGCTGGGGAGTTATGAATGGTGTTAGTGCGTTGCTATGCTGTTGCTGGGGCGTTTTGAGTGGTGTTAGTGTATTGCTATGCTGTTGCTAGAGCTTTTTGAGTGGTGTTTGTGTGTTGCTATGCTGTTGCTGGGGAGTTATGAATGGTGTTAGTGCGTTGCTATGCTGTTGCTGGGGTGTTATGAGTGGTTTTCGTGCGTTGCTATGCTGTTGCTGGGGCGTTCTGAGTGGTGTTAGTGCGTTGCTATGCTGTTTCTGGGGTGTTATGAGTGGTGTTAGGGCATTGCTATACTGTTGCTGGAGCGTTATGAGTGGTGTTAGTGCGTTGCTATGCTGTTGGTGGAGCATTTTGAGTGGTGTTAGTGCTTTGCAATACTGTTTCTGGGGCGTTGTGAGTGGTTTTAGTGCATTGGTATGTTGCTACTGTAGCGTTCTTATTGGTTTTAGTGCGTTGCTAAGCTATTTCTCGGGTGTTTTGAGTGGTTTTAGTTTATTGCTCTGCTGTTGCTTGGGCGTTTTGAGTGGTTTTAGTGCGTTGCTATGCTGTTTCTGGGGCATTTTGAGTGGTTTTAGTGCATTGCTATGCTGTTGCTTGGGCGTTTTAAGTGGTGTTAGTGCATTGCTATGCTGTTGCTGGGGCGTTTTGAGTGGTTTTAGTGCTTTGCTATGCTGTTTTTTTTTTTGGCATTTTGAGTAGTTTTAGTGTGTTGCTGTCATTACTGGAGTGTTTTGAGTGGTTTTAAGGTGTTGCTATGCTGTTGCTGGAGTGTTTTGAGTGGTTTTAGTGTGTTGCTATGTGGTTTCTGGGGTGTTTTTAATGGTTTAATACATTGTTATGCTGTTGGTAGGGTGTTTTGAGTAGTTTAGTGCATTGCTATGCTGTTGCTGGGGTGTTTTGAGTGCTTTAATGTGTTGCTATGCAGATGCTGGGGTGTTTTGAGTGGTTTTAGTGTCTTGCTATGTGGTTGCTAGGTCGGTACTGATGCAAGTCTATCCTCAAGTAACCATCACTAAATAAATTAATTACAAGCTGTGCATCATTTCTTTTTGTGGTTACATTTGAGTTATGAACCCAAAGCATGAATTTGGCTCCGCTATAAGTGATATGGCGTTTCATGCTACAATTCAATTTAAAACACAGAAAAGAATCAAACGACTTTCTGCCAGTTGTGAAGGCCTTGATGGCTGGAATCATTGCTGCTGGTTTGTTTCGATGGCCTTCGGGGCTTTTTTTGTTTCGTTTGTCATTCCACCCGCGCATACAATCCCATCAACAAATTTCCTCTGAAACCGTTTGAATCTGAAATTAAAAGCTCTTTTTGATCCGCTCCAAAAAAACAGCGATCCCTGTTAATATATTTGTATATTCCATGTGAGTTCATTATTTTCTCATTCCTCTCTTTGGGTTTTGGCTGTCACTATTAGCACCAGATGTGGCAAGAAACACTGGCTTCCTAATATATTTGCATATTCCATGTGAGTTCATTATTTTCTCGTTCCTCTCTTTGGTTAGCAGCGACCCAAGGTCAAAAAGGAATAGGGGGGGGGGGGGGTTGAGTGGTTTTGGCTGTCACTATTAACACCAGATGTGGCAAGAAACACTGGCTTCCTAATTTAAAAAGAAAAAAAGGACTAGGTGCTAATTGCTTTAAATTTCCAACTCAGAGGGTATGTTCCAAAAAATAATGAACTGTCTTCATAGGGAGCATTTTAAGGGTGCTACATAACTTCTAAAACACTGGCGCATTTGAAGATCAGATGAGAGGTTCATTAGGAGGCGGGGTTTGGCATTGTCATTCAAAATGTGTTTTCAACAATCGCAACCAATCTGAAGCCACTCCAATCAAGACTTGTTATCCTGACATTGTGCGGGATTCATTAGGAAATGGGGATGCTAATGAGAACAATGATAAACAATAAATCATTGTGTTTCTAGCATCATTTGAACAATCATGAGTCTTTGAAATCTGAAGTGTTCCTTCAATGACAAACAATCAAACATACAATATTGCAGCAAAAAAATTTAAAACTCCATAAAGTTAATTAAAATATTCATTAAAAAGAATATTTAATTAATATTATTAAAATATTATTAAATAAATATAATTTTACATTAGGTCTACAGTTTGCAAAGGGAAAAAAAACATTTAAATAATCAATAAATAACTGAAAAAAGACAAGAGGCTAACAGTTCTAAGAAACTAATAAAAGAAATACTAAGGAACTAAAAACATTCCTATCAAGAAATTAGTATTGAAGTCCCTGAACATTCGCATTTTACATTGACATTAATTACATTTATTAATTTAGAAGACGCTTTAACCAAAGTTTCCTACTTTCATAGCGAAACAGATGCTAGCTAACACTTAAACACCTGTATTCATGTATAGCATATTCTCATATAGCTGCAGTAATTCACACTTACGTGCTAATGCTAATTTTAAAGTTTATATCTGCGAGTCTGACGCGAATGCATAACAGCAGGGGACCGACATGTTTTGAATTCAATCAGGCTCTGTCACTTGGCATTTTCTGCCACCAAGTTGTCCTAAAGCTTCAAGAGGGCAGCACGTCTTGAGCATGTAAAGCATATGTATGGTTTGTGCTCCTGCATGCATGAATTAATGTTGGACGGAGCTGTAAATATAAGCGTGCATGTGTCTGTTGAAGTTTAGCCTCCAGACAAATGCCACGGCTGAAAAATGGAGGTTGTGCTGCAGCGTGCTTTGCTAGCTGCCTTATTAGCATACAGGAAAGGTGATGTAAAGTGGCGCCGTCCCCGGTGGTGTAAATATTTTAATTCATAATGAGCTCGCTGGCGGACGGGGCTCTGGCCTCTCCCTGTTTGCTTTATTTATTCTGCTGGATGGCAAAAAGCCGCCCTCATTACCGCCGCAGCTTAGCTGCATGCAGAAAGGGCCTAAGTATAAAGGTGCTTCTATAGGCACTTTTGGACTTAAAATGGAAAATTAAACTCCCTTAAACAGCACTTTTCACATTATTACTTATTTATTATAGACAAACATCATTTCCACATCTGAAATTACCTGTCATTCTGTTAGTGGAAATGACAATTAAAGCATTTATGGAATAAAATGGCCTTGATCTTCTAAAGCAAATTTCACAGCTAGAATTTAATGTATTCAAAATATTCACAAATACATCATATTTTGATTTTTCGCATAATCTTACCAAATTTCATGTGGATTGGTAATGTCGTGTAATGGTAGCGATACAACTGATATTTAACTTGCAAATACACCAACTTTTGGGGGGGAAATAGGAATGAAATATAAATCATAATTTTTTTTCATTTTTTTTTACCAGATCATCATAGTTTAAAAAAATATTAATATTTGTATGATGCAAATAATCAGTTAAGCTCATTAAAATAAAAAACGCATTAAAAATGGATATTTTATGTAAAATATTATTACAATTAAAAGATTAAATTAAGCATATTTGTACATATTAGTTCTACAACTGGCAATAAATGATGCATTTATAAAAATGACTGCAAAAAAATCTTTAAAAAGATAAAAATGTACTAGATTATTAAATATGAATTACTAAAATTAATCATATTTATTTAGAATAAATAATTAACAGATGTACATTTGGTACACTTATATTAGCTATATAACTTGCAAAAGAGTAAGAAAGAATAAATGTAGGCCTATACATATTTTAAAAATGAATGAATAAAAATGAAATAAATTAATAATATTTTAAAATACTAATCAACAAAGTACATATTTGTATATTCATAGCTTATAGCCTGGGTCTTTATTTTAGCCTGGTAAAATAAAAATAATGAATAAAAACATTAGAAAAGTAATTACGTTTTTTATATCACTTTCACCTAATAAAAGCTAAAGTTGACAAATTTTAATTCCTGCAAACAAATTAAAGTAAACCCATAAAGATGTAAAACCTTTAAGATAAAAACCTATTGAGAGTTGTTGAGTCATAGATCAAGATGCATTGTCATAATTATGACGTGAGTTAAATTGATCAGTGTAATTGTCTAAATGGGCCGTTTTATTGATCGTAAAACACGTTGTTGTTGCAACTCAATCAATTGTACCGGGATCTTCCGTAAACAAGTCCAGAAACTGCAACTCAAGCAAAAAACACCCTACCAAATGCTTCAAAGCTGAGAAACAACGACAGCACTCCATTACAGAAGCGAACTAGCACCAAACAACAGTAGGATCAAACCTCCCTGAACTTTCATCCCTGCGGCTAATTGAATTAGACGGCGTCTGTGTGTTAGCATTGACGTTAACGCGGTGACATGCCGACCGCCAGCAGTCATTACAGCGTGATGGAGACCTCAGCGGGTGACAAACACCTGCGCAGCTCATGTGCGAGATCTTCAGTCGCTGACAGGCTTTCCACACAGAGGACAGCATGAGAACAGAGTGTTCAGACTGAGCATCTGAAGGGGGACGGACGCCGCGTTCCAGCCCACTCGCTAGAAAATTCATGCCTCTCATGTGTATAACTGTCTCACCAGAGTCACTGCAGAGCTCTGCAGCAGCAGGCGTTTGAGTACAGTGTAAAGGTGAAGTCGTGTTACAGTTCGGTCCCAGATGAGCAGAGTCAACTAAGAGTACAGCGGTTTAGTACATTTTAAATGAATTCCTAGTGTGTATCTATCTAAACATGTGAAACGCAACGCACAGGAATGTTTTTTTTTTTAAAGTGCAGCGTAGCACAGAAAACGAGGGTCTCGAGACACACTTTTCAAATAAAACAGTTGCAAAGCCAACTTGCTACTGTTAACAAAAGCTTGCAACGCTTGCCCCACCCTCTGGGGCTTCTGATTGGTCCACTGTTTTTGAAACTGACACATTATAATCAATCTATCTGTCTAGACATCTGCCTATACATTGTCAGTCTGTCTATCTATCTATCTATCTGTCTGTCTGTCTGTCTGTCTAGATATCTGCCTATACATTGTTTATCTATCTATCTATCTATCTATCTATCTATCTATCTATCTATCTATCTATCTATCTATCTGCCTATACATTGTCTATCTATCTATCTGTCTGTCTGTCTATCTAGATATCTGCCTATATGTCTATCTATCTATCTATCTATCTATCTATCTATCTATCTATCTATCTATCTATCTATCTATCTATCGATCTGTCTGTCTGTCTATCTAGATATCTGCCTATATATTGTCTATCTATCGATCTATCTATCTATCTTCTTATTTATTATCTATCTATCTATCTATCTGTCTGTCTGTCTATCTAGATATCTGCCTATATATTGTCTATCTATCTATCTATCTATCTATCTATCTATATCTTAGCAACACCCAATCAACCATAGCCTATTAAACTGCAAATCTCCCTTTAAAGTAGCCAAATATTCAACACACACAAGGCCTAAATAACCTTTGCCAAACTAAGTCTTAATGTATCTTTTTAGCACAGTCTATCTAGATATCTGCCTATATATTGTCTATCTATCTATCGATCTATCTATCTATCTATCTATCTGCCTATACATTGTCTATCTATCTATCTATATATATATATCTGTCTGTCTGTCTATCTAGATATCTGCCTATATATTGTCTATCTATCTATCTATCTATCTATCTATCTATCTATCTATCTATCTATCTATCTATCTATCTATCTATCTATCTATCTATCTATCTATCTATCTATCTATCTATCTCTTAGCAACACCCAATCAACCATAGCCTATTAAACTGCAAATCTCCCTTTGAAGTAGCCAAATATTCAACACACACAAGGCCTAAATAACCTTTGCCAAACTAAGTCTTAATGTATCTTTTTAGCACAAGACTTGCACACTTAATCAATATTAAGTGAACCAAATGTACATGTTTCGCTAAAGTTAGAGACGTAGCGTTGGTCCTTTGAGTTTCAATCGCCTGTAACATTGAACCGACTCTCAACAGCGGCGTCTTCAGAAAACATCTTCCTCACTTATTTTAGCTTTACAAGCACATCACGATCAGAGAAATGACGCCAGGAGCGTCTTGCACCGCCAGTCCAAAACTAATGTTCCCTGCCGCGGTGGAGCATTAGCGCCGGGCCGAGCGTCAGGCCCAGACAAGCCGGGTGAGTTCAACTTCCTTCAGTGCGACCCTCCGTTTCCTCGCTAGTGCTCAATAGTGTGCTTGTGTTAACGGATGGATGTGCCTCTTGCTTTGATTAAGATGTCACTGTCAGTCCCCATGTGAAGTGTGCAATTTATGCCCCTCTGGCTGTCTGTAAACCTGCCCCCTCTAAAGCTGATGGGGGTGTTTAACGCAAATGAGAAGGAAACACGGCAGTCAAAGACAAATAAAGTGGAGGAGCTTTTATCAGTAGGAGATTAAGATGACACTGCCATGTACTTGTCATTCGAGTATTTACACTTCAAAAAATTGCTAACTGTCTGTTATTCTTTGTAGAGCATATTGACTTTTTGCCACACAGCGGACGCTGCCTGAATAACTTAATTACGAATCAATAATAATGAATTATTTGAGAGAAAAAAAGTGTGTTCTCTATCTCCATTCAGGTCTTTATTCCAGGTTAACGCCATCTAAAGACTGGTTGTTTTCATGTACACGTGTATTATCTTTTCCGTTCTGTGCATTTTGTCTTGAACCCCTGGCAGTGTAATTTCATCTAATTAAAGATAAGGTGTGTGAGATATTTTTTCTTTCTCCTCACAAAATGATAAGCTAGTGCCACAGATAACCTGAGGAATTATTGTGTAGCACTCCACATGGCATTGTGCTAAAGAAAAAAAAGAAAGAATAAATGAAAGAGGACTTACAGTCTGGTCTGGAGGGTGGAATGCAGAAGAAATAAGTCCTTTAATAATCACATTACAATCACGTACACTCTTTAACTAAAGACAAAGGGGGGAAAAAACGATGTAATATGGATTATATGTAATAACATGCATTGCAATGTTTCTTTATAGTAGGGTTGGGGGAAAAAACTACTTCAAAAAATACTAGAAATTACGAAATAATGATGTTCGGTTCTCTCACATGCATTCTTGTAGCCTACATATGAAGTCTGATTTGCAAGCAAAATAATTGCATTATGAGACAGATCATTTTAGCGTGAAATACAGTGTGATCAGTGCTGTTTCAGTGTATCAAACTGACACGATAACTGAACTTTGATCCTGAACTAATGATGAGGCGGTTCACATATACAGTGTGATCAGTGAACTTGATCCGATTCCCGAACAAATGACCATTTGATAGGTTCTTTACAGCGAATCAAACATAGGCCTATATGACCGAATCACTGAGTCGTTAGTTTCAGTGAATAAAACCTCTGATAGCACACATACATCAAAGAGACATCTATTATTTGACCTCTGCAAGACGTATTTTTTAGTGTTTGCTCATCTGCAATACATCTATAGGACGTTTTACTATCAGATGTCAAATAGACATTTATGAGATGTCTCTAAGATGTTGAAATAAGAAATATGATTTAGAATGTATGTAAAACTGACATCTTAAAGACGTCTGTCAGATGTTTGTACACAGCAGATGCTTTCCAGATCAATGCAGATCAGATTAACAGACATCTTGCAGACGTTCGTGTGCTAACTATCTGGGACATATAAAGGATGATGGGTAAATTCGATTCCCGAACAAATCACTATATTAGTCGGTTCTTTTTAGTGAATATAAAGCACGATAGTTGAACTCCGATTTCCGAGCGAATCAATACTATATGCATACGTTCTTTTTAGTGAATAACAACACATTGCGTTCAAGTGAACTGCGATTCCCGAACAAATCAATTTGATCTGGTCCTTGTTAGTGGAGCAAACATAAACAGCGCGATTCTCAGATTCTTGAACAAATTAACTTATGAGCTAGTTCTTTTTATTGAATCAAATACATAGTGCGATCAGTGAACTCAGATTCTCAAACTAATGATTATATTAGCTCTTTTTAGTGAATCAATCTTAGTGAACTCAGATCCACGAACGTTTGAGTCACATCGCCGGTTCAAATATAGACCTAAACAGCACTAACCAATTACCCTGTCCAAATACCCACACTTGCTGTCTTGGTCACTTAAGAGGGCGTGCGTGTGACCGGAAGTAAGTGCACAAGACTGTCCCAGGTCTTCAAAATTCCAAAGTGTAAAATAAAAATAAAGCTATGTAAACACTTGCATTTTTACAACACTATAAGTATGTCCCATCAGGTAATGAAAGGTTCGACACACTTGTGGTCTTTATCCTCACTTGGGCCAAATACAGGAAATATGTCATATGAGTAGTCAAGTGGTCAAGTGCAAAGACCGCAAATGTGGATATTTGGACAAGGCAAAGCAACTCTGATTCTAGAGCTAATGACTCTTATGAGCCGGTTCTTTTCACTGAATCACAAAAATCAGTTGGAGCAGTTTCTCAGTCAATCTGACTCACTTACTGAATCACAAGACATTCATTTTGTCATGTCAGACCCAATGAACCAAAATCTGTTGTACTTAAGACTCATAAATCACTAGTTACTGACTAGTTGTTCATACTCTGTATACTGTAAAAAATGTATACTCTGTATACTGTAAAAAATGACCGTGAATTTAACGGTAAAAGACTGTAAAAATGCTACAGTAAAAACCTGTTAAATGGTTAACGGTAAATTCCCCTACTATATACGGTGAAAAACTGTATTGGACATTACATGTATTGGACATAAATTTTACAGTAGTATACTGTTTTTGGAAGTGAAAAATACTGTATAATTTACAGTGAATAACCGTAAATTGACATTCCCAGAATTCCCTGCGTTACATTTCAAATTTGATGTTTTTTTGTTGAAATAACTATGTTTCTGCTTAGTTTTTTCTTATCAGTTTTGTATATTAGGGTTGTGTGTTACACCTAATGTTGTTAAATGAATGTTTATTGCATTATTTCAGTTTCATGTGTGTTACCATGATGGTGTTTAGTGTCTGTGTGAATGACACTGTGCACCTTCTATATATGTTATTATTTAAAAGCTGCTTGTGATGGGCTTTGGTTCATCAAGTGACTTTCTCATCACCACCCGCATTTGGTGGTTATCAGTGTATTACAAAGGTACAAAACAGATTTCAGTACTTCAATAGGTTGGTATATTATATCAGTTAACGAAATTACGGTATTTAACTGTAAATTTAATTTAAACCCTAAAACGTTGCTACCGTATTTTTTACGGTAAAACTCCGGCAACCACAGCTGCCGGTTTTTTACCGTAAATTTTACGGAATTTTTTTTACAGTGTAATGGCTATTTAAAGATACAGAGATATGTTATGGAAAAAATAAATCAATGAAGTGTTTCTTGTTTCTTCTTGTTTAACATTTATTATTAAAACGATTTCAGCATTTGGCAACACATCTACATTTATGCTTTCCAATAGAACTGTTAATGCAAGCAGAATCGTAATTCCTCACAATTCCCATCCCTACTTAAAGAAATTTGCAGGTTAAATAAATGTTTTCGATTAAGTCCCTCTTTTCAGGACTGTCTCGCCATCAAGTCGTCATTTGATAGGCTTGTCATCAAAACAGACGTTTGTTAGGAAGAGGTGGAGATCTTGGGGAACAGACAGCTGGTGATTAAACCACATTACGATTTTCATGGTTCACGATACCGTGTAATTATAAATATGATCCATGTCCCTTGGTGGTAATTGATGCCTCTTGGCCGACTTCTGGCCCTCTAATGAGCTGCGGCTTTCTGGGTGTTGCAGCAGGTTTCCTCAACGTTTCTAGCAGCTTTATGTCGTTTAAAAAAATAAACAAATATGAACAGTGGGGTGACACGAAATGTGAGGAGATAACAGGCCCAGGTAAGGAGAATCATTCCACCGAGTGTGAGCCTAATGCTGCTGCAGCGTTTCTCACGAAGCTCTGAAAGTCATCGTTTGTTGCATTTATAATGTAAAGATCAGCAGCAAGCCCAAAAGCGCGACGCCTACGCACTGGAACTCAGAAGTCATAAGTAACTCCGTGCATAATCAACTGAGTGATATCCATCAAGGAGTCCATTCATTCATTTTCATAATAACATGTGGCTGAGTTAGCCTGCGGGAGCAGCTAATTAGTTCTCTATCAGTATCTGAACACAAATGAACCATGGGACGGTTTTTAAAGCGGCGGTGAAGAGCTGAGCCACGTCGGGGGTATCGCAAACTTTCGTCGGCACCTGTCACTCTTTCCTGAGCTGCACGGCAGATCACAGTGACGTCAGTGCATCGCAGCCCAGCGGCTGTGGAGTTTGGGACGTGGGGGGGTGGGATGAGATGCTGTTACTAAATTAGAACGTGCTTTCCTTTAGGGCATGAATAATACATGATGCAAAGGCGCGTGTGAATTATTGAGGAGGTGGTAACGAGCTGGGCCAGGTGCCGCGTTTCAAAGGTAAAGACGGTGAGAACTCACATTCAAAAGCACATCTTCGGATCCGCAGGCATTTGGACGACTTCTGTGGATTGTGGAAAATAAAACAGAGCGATAATAATGTTAATAACAGAACACTTCTTTCATTTTCTGAATAAAATTATTCTTCTATGCACAAAAAACCCCGCTATGATGCTAGGACATTCTGGGTGGTTGCCTGGCTATTGCTATATGGTTGCTAAAGTGTTCTGGGTGGTTGCCTGGGTGTTGCTATATGCTTGCTAAGGTGTTAGACTTTGCATGTTGCTATTTGGTTGCTAAGGTGTTTTGGGTGGTTGCTATGGTGTTCTGAGTGGCTGCCTGGTTGATAAGGTGTTCTGAATGGTTGACATGCAGTTGTTTGGGTGGACACTGAAGTGGATGGAGGCTAAGGTGTTCTGAGTATGTTTTTGCATGTTGCTATGTGGTTGCCAAGATGTACTGAGTGGGTTTCTGCATGTTGCTATGCGGTTGCTAAGGTGTTCTGAGTGTTTTTGAACATACATATGTGGTTGCTAAGGTGTTCTGAGTGTTTTTTATGTTGTTATGCAGTTTTTAAGGTGTTCTGGGTGTTTTTGGATGTAGAAATGCAGTTGTTAAGGTGTTCTGAGTGTGTTTTTACATGTTGCTTTGGTGGTTGCTAAGGTGTTCTGAGTGTTTTTTATGTTGTTATGCAGTTTTTAAGGTGTTCTGGGTGTTTTTGGATGTAGAAATGCAGTTGTTAAGGTGTTCTGAGTGTGTTTTTACATGTTGCTTTGGTGGTTGCTAAGGTGTTCTAAGTGTTTTTGGATGGAACACTAAGGTGTTCTGAGTGTTTTTTTATGTTGTTATGCAGTTTTTAAGGTGTTCTGGGTGTTTTTGGATGTAGAAATGCAGTTGTTAAGGTGTTCTGAGTGTGTTTTTACATGTTGCTTTGGTGGTTGCTAAGGTGTTCTAAGTGTTTTTGGATGGAACACTAAGGTGTTCAGAGTGTTTTTGAACGTGGTTTGATATGTGGTTGTTAAGGTATTCTGAGTGTTTTTTTTATGTTGTTATGTGGTTGTTAAGGTGTTCTGACTGTTTTTTATGTTGTTATGCATTTGCCAAGGTGTTCTGAATGTGTTTTTACATGTTGCTTTTGAGGTTACTAAGCTGTTCTGAGTGTTTTGGGATGGAACACTAAGGTGTTCTGAGTGTTTTTTTATGTTGTTATACAGTTTTTAATGTGTTCTGAGTGTTTTTGGATGTATATATGCAGTTGTTAAGGTGCTGTGAGTGTTTTTTATGTTGTTATGCGGTTGTTAAGGTGTTCCAAGTGTTTTTTTTTAATGTTATTATGCAGTTGTTAAGGTGTTCCGAGTGTTTTTGGAAAGTAGATATGCAGTTGTTAAGGTGTTCTGAGTGTTTTTTTTATGTTGCTATGCGGTTGCTAAGGTGTTCTAGGCAGTTGCTAAGGCACTGCTAAGTGGTTGTTGCCAAGGGTTCCTGAGTGGTTTTAGTGAAATAATACAAACACAGAGGAATATCAAACTATTGCTTTGACTAACAGCAAGTCGTCACATTTAAACATGACCAATCAGACATTTATATAAATAAATAAATACACTCTTTACTCACTGGTGTGTTTTAATTGTGTTTAGCTAACAGTCTCAGGCTCTCCTCTTGAACACGTCGTCAGCAAGACTAAAGAAACACAAATAGTATTAGCAAACGTGTGGTTTACAGAAATGAGTCCGGGAGAGTCTCAATCACAATCTCCAATCAGTTTAAATGGTTAATTTTTCTTCTAGCTGGTGAAATCAAATGGCTCAATTAGCGAAACGGTTCACGTGTAGTTCAGGTCTGTCTCTCGGGCTCCTGAAGCTTGTTTAGGCCAGAGGCCAAATAACATTGCTAACGCAGGCAAACCCCAGAAGAGCGGAAATAAACCTGCTTCAATCCACCAGTGAATCATTAAAATCTTGATAAAACACACCTAATTGTGTGCTTTAATTCAAGGACGGTTTCCTCTCCTCTTCGTCTGATGTGCTCAGATGTTTCAGAGAAACCAAAGCGGGTCAAGATGATGCTAACAACAAGAATGATAGCTGGTTGATTAAAGAAAGAAACAAGAAGAAAGCGCTTTGAAAACCAATAAAGGATCGTCCTTCATCTCATAATGATGGTTACATCACGTCTGGTTGTAATTCTTAGTCTTTAAAGTCGTTCATTTGACTCAAGCAGCTCTATAACATCAAGAGAAACTCATCCGTTAGTGTGAAGTATGCGAGCTGGCGGCTTTTTCATTTGGAAAATCGTCAGATTATAAGGTAGATGTTGATGCTACACGTGTCGGATGAGTCTGAGACTTTATATAAAGACTGTTATCGGTTTTCAAGGTTGAGTCTTTGTCAGTGTTTTTTTCAGTTCAAAGACGTCTTTGAAATCTTTTGCGTGTGTTATTAGCATTAGCGCTTGTTTTTAGCGCAGTGCCAAAACAAAGGAAGAAGAACCAGTGTTTTCTTCTCTTTAATAGAGCATTTGGGCGTTAAATTAAAGATTAAATGTGTTGATGTGGGCCTGTTGATGCCAAGTTTGATGTGTGCTAGCAGAAAGAAAACGTTTCACTTACCATTGCTATGCAATTTGAATTCTTAATTAAGAAACACACACATTCAAAAGAAAATGCACTTTCATTGAGGGAACCATGAATGCCAATATGTACTGTGACATACTGAAGCAGAGCATGATCCCCTCCCTTCGGAGACTGGGCTGCAGGGCAGTATTCCAACATGATAACGACCCCAAACACACCTCCAAGACGACCACTGCCTTGCTAAAGAAGCTGACCCTCCCACCATTTTGATGTTGTATGGCGCGAGGATGCGCCTTCCGAAGGGGGGCGTCATGTCAGGCTTGTGTTGTGTTTTGTTCCCCATGTGCTCCCTGTGTCTCAGTGTTTATGCCCATATTTGGTTAGTTTCCTGTTCCTGTCCTGATTATGTTGATTTAATTCCAGGTGTTCCCCGTTTATTTCCATTGATCCCAGGTGTGTCTAGTTATCCCCTCGTCTTGTCATGTGTTTATATATTGTTCCCTGCTTTCAGTTCAGCGTCCGGTATTGTTTATGTCTACATGTGCTACGTGAGTTTTCCTTGTTATAATTAAAATTCTCTGGATTGATGTACTCCTCGTCTCCCTCCGTTCCTTGCTCCGCACTCCACTCAGTAGTGCAACCGTGACAATAACTCACGTTGTTGTCATCTCAAGTATAAACAGGGCTGAAGTAAATCAGTAACAGCCTGCAAACAGAAAAATACAACAGAAAAATCATAAACGTTGCTTTGTGGCTCATTTGAGATAGAAATTTGACTCAACGACCATCCAACATCATTTTAATTACATGTGATTGGGTTTGTGATTATTCAGCACGTTTTACCCACCTGATTTGACCAATTAGGATCCAGTCATGAGGATTAAAATCACAAGAACCTAAGAGAAAACACCACAAGGTCACGTTCAGTACAGCACTAAATTTGATTCTCCTCCTTTGATGCTTTTGTGTGGAAAAACTCAAAGCTGAAGCTACTTTTGTGCACTTTACACCTCTCAGAATGGAAAAAGAAGAGCATTTGAGAATAAATTGCTCTCTTTGTCTGCGATTTATTGTGGTTTCTGTGTTTTGTGCCACTCATAATTGTGTTTTTCTTTGCTTTGGGCCTCAGAAAGCAGCATGGCACTCCAGATTCAGCTCTGTTTAATTCAACAGCTCGCAATATAACACAACGCAGGCGAATTTTCGTCTCCATAACAGACGTGATTTTACACCGGAGAGATGCGTTATTGAAATACATAACAATAAAATTACTGTGCAAATATAATTCTGCTCAGTTTAGTGTTAGCAATGGCAGATGTGCTACGGCACAGATGTGCGGCGGTCGTGTCAATAAAACTCTGTGCTCACTGGAACGACTCCCACAGCGACGTTAATTATTCCTCGTTTCAATATCTGTGGGAAAAAAAGCAAGAGAATAAAAGTTTTAATTAATATCTCTCTCACTCGTCCATTAGCATTACCTCCCTACTGACAAAAAGCAGCTAAAGGTGGTTAGCGGCTGTCCTAGCCTGGCCTAGTTGAGCTGTTTTCATCATTCAAGAGAGATTTCAGCTGCTGGTTAAGTTGGGAGAACAACTAAGCACAAAACTAGCTAAACCTTTTCAGCAGTAATACTTAACTTCAGTCTAACTCAAAATTAGTCAATGACCACTGGCATGAAACATTAAACAACTTATGAAGTATATTTTATATGCGCAAACATTACAAGTGCTTAAAAGAAAAGTGCAAAAACCTACAGTATGTTAATAAAAACGTTTGCTAATCATTAACCTAATGATTCAAAAATCGGTTTAAATTATTATTTTTCAAGAGCGTTTTTGATATTTCTTTTCATTTTATTGTTGATATATATATATATATATATATACACAGTATAAGCACTAATATATACATAAAACATTTATTAGGCCTATATATACATTTTAAAAAAATAATTATTTTACAAATTGCATGTTTGTAAACATATATTTTCTTATGTTATATTTGTTTTGTGAAATTAAAATATGTATTATATTAATTTTATTGTATTACTGATATTTTCATATGTATAAAACATCAATAAAATATAATTTGTTTCTTAACTATTTATATAATGTTTACATATATTTTATAATTTATATATAATAAAATCATAAAATATAATAATAAAATAAAACCTATATATATATAAAAATTATATACAATGTATAACAATATACTTTGATATTTTCATAACACAACTAATATATATACACACACACATACGATATGAAAGGATAGTAAACATGTATAACTACACATTTAAGAAATCACACACTTCACTTTTAAGTAAACACTTATGTTGGAGAAGCTAGTGTGAAACTTTAGTTATGAAAACTACATGCAGCTTTAATAGCTTCAGTTTCACACTATCTTCTCCCGCTCTGTGAAAGCGCGCGAGTTTTTAAACGGCCTCGGCTTCCGGCTCAGTAACGGCTGTAACGGCTGAACACGGCAGTGCTCCTCTTCTCTCCCTCATTAACACCTTCCCAGGCCCGTGATCCGCCGCTCTCCGCTAGCAGGATGAT
This sequence comes from Sinocyclocheilus grahami, assembly GCF_001515645.1. Taxonomy (NCBI): domain Eukaryota; kingdom Metazoa; phylum Chordata; class Actinopteri; order Cypriniformes; family Cyprinidae; genus Sinocyclocheilus; species Sinocyclocheilus grahami. The sequence goes on along the minus strand of NW_015505880.1, from coordinate 96,198 downwards.
AGAAAGGTCCAATATCGCAAACGAGCCCGCTCATAACGCCGCACGGCCCGCTGGAGAGAGATCCTGTCCGTGTGTTTCTGCTTTATTGCCGTTATTCGGTAGTAACTCAGCGCGCCGCAGACACCCGAGAAATCCTATTAGAGGTGAGAGGAAAACAATAATGTCTTGTCTCAAGGATCCGGGGCTGCTGCGTATTAGCTTTGTTTTGATGTGAGAAACTACAGCCTGACATTATCACACGCTTCAGGACATTTCAGCAGCTTAATGCCGTGTTATGCCGCTATTAATGGAGCATATATGCGCTGAGGCCCATGTTCCTACATTATAATGCTAATACGCCTAAATAAATCATTGAAAGTTCATTTAGAGAGCTGTATTTTCCCGCTCTGCCTCCGTACGAGAAGCAGACTTTACAAGTCTTTTCAAACCACTGCAATTTGTCTATTAAAGACTAATGAGATTACGGCAGGTTTTGTCTATCAAAGACGGCTAATTGCTTGATGCCTGTGAGTCAGCGCACGCGCTGCTTTCACGCGCGTCTTTGCTTCAATTAAGTATTTTAAGAGGCGCGTCGTCTGTCGGCCTGTCGGCTTCACGAGCCAAGAGATTTCAAATTAATGTAATTACACACCACCTCAAAAATTAAGTGATTGTTTCAGGCTTTGATCAGGGCGATAACCAACGTAGACATTGAGGGGGGCTAGTCCCCCCAATAATTATAAATCGTTAAACCCTTTTCTCAAATATTGCCAATTCGAGAGGGAGAGACAGAGAGAGAGAGATGAAAGTTGCGTGTATGCGCGTCTGTGCGTCTCTCTTTTAGAGGTCGACCGATGTATCGGTTTTGCCGATTAATCGGCACCGATAGTTGATTGCTGGAACTATCGGTTATCGACAAAAATCCATGCCGATAGTTTTCCGAGTTGCATCCATTGCTGGAGCGGCTGAGAAGGGTCTGCTGTCATTATAGAGTGCGAGAGTGGCCTCTAGTGGTTGAAATCACTGACAGCACGTGCTATTTGTTTAGACACGTGATACGGCATGCTGAAAAGAGAAGGAAACTTCAGATGCGGATTTAAATGCAGCCGACAGAAAATCCTGCCACGCCACAGAGCGCCATTCACACAGTTTTCCTTTAAATTACATTATATTGGTCCCGAATCGTTGTTAATGTACATAATGAATTGTGTATTGTGCATTTTCAGCAAAACGTTTGTCTTTCTGTGGCTCTAATAAAGTCTGTGTGCGTCATTTATAGAGCTATAATATAAGTCGCGTTTTCTCTTTCCGTTTGCTCCGTTTTTTTAAACATCGAACTTCAAACTCATCCATGCCAAATTGTTCATTCTTGAAGTAAACTTGTGTCTGTTTGGTGATTAAATAAACTGTTTTAGACCACTGCTCGAGTTGAATGCGATATATATATATATATGTATCTCGGGTGTTTCTCACACGTCCTGAAAAGTGAAGCTCTTTGATCGCCCCCTGGTGGCTGGCTGCAGTACAGGTCATAAACCCCGCCCTCTCCATGTAAACTAATGGGACTTGAGTCAAAATAAAAAAATTAGTTACACTTCCAATACAATTTTCCGAAAGATGGGTTTGGTCATTTAAGGTAGTTGTTATCACGCTGATATATGTTCAATCATTCATTTTTGTGATAAGTTTGATTTTAGCTAGTAATTTGATGCTATAAAAACGGGGCGTGTCGTTATGGTTGATTGGGTCTGTGGGAGTTTGATAACGCGGCTCCACCTCACGACACTACTGCGCAGACTCTGGCTCCAAATTATGTAATTTATTCAAGATGGCAGTGGCCATACTGAGATACTTTGGCTTCACTTTTCTATAGTGGAAGGAATAGCAATTTATAAATTTTTCCATGTATATGTGTTGTGTGTGTGTGTGTGTGTGTTCGTGTATAATAAATTATTATTTATTAAATAAATTACTGCATTGTATATTTATATAATATTGTATAATCATATATATAATCCGTGTTTTGATTTAAATTTAATTTATGATAATATATGGAAACCCATTTTATATGTAATTGGAATATACACATGTATATATTCATTTATATTCAAATAATTAGTAAATTATTGTACTTTAAACATATAATAAATTATTAAATAAATACTGATTTATGTATTTGTATGTTAAAATATAATATTGTATGGTCATATATTATAAATATGTTTTGATTTACATTTATTATATGAAACAGACTAATTGAATAATTAAATGTATATATTACATTGTATTAAATTAAGTTATACGTTATTAGTCATAAGTCATGCTAATTCTACTGCATAAAAACATGAACTTAAATACCATTTCCTGTATGCAAGCAAACAATTTTAAGTATCAAATCATCAGTATTCATAGGAATATTTCATCCAAAAATTAAATGTCTCATTTACTCACCCTCATGTTGTTCAAAATTCATCTTTCTTTCTTTGGGGCACAAAAGGAGATGTTTAGCACAATGTTCAAGCTGCTCTTTTTTTAAACAAGAAAATATACAGTGAAACTGAATAAACGAGGAAGCTCTCCAGCTCCAAAAAGTGACAAAAAGGGATAGTTATTTCTCTGTTTTGTCCTTTAACAATATTTTTTTATGAAGTAGTTGAGTCTGCAATTGCTCTGCATTCATTCATGAATCTTTGTATGTCGTATCTTGATGGCTGCGCTCAATCAACTCCTGCATATGTTAACGCCGCTTTGCATTCACAATGACGATTGGTCTCATGCTATTTATAACCAGCAGTCTTTAAAATCTCAGCCAGACAAAAGCATGGATTCAGACACCATGCATCATGGGCATGTTGAAGAAACAAGGTCACATGGTCTTTTTTTTTTTAACTAGAAGCTCTGAAATACGTTCGACCACAATTGAATCAGTGACTGCATTTAATATAGTTCTGTGTGTTCAGACCCAGTCCAAGACACAAAACGTCTACAGCGATTGAAAGAAAAAGAAATCAATGTTTCCCTTCATAAATAAGTCAGACGGACCATTATGCGTGACCTCAAATGCCCCTAGTTCGACCTTTGTGAATGAGAGCAGCAATAGGAGCTCCTGAGCTCTTCATGTGTCTTCAGCTGGAGCTGGATATCACAGAACTACACAAATTGGTAGAGTTTTTGTTTATTTAATTTTATTATTATTAATTTTTTCTTAATTTTTTTAATTAATTTTAAATATATTTTTACATTTTATTATTCAAGTATTATAATTAAAATACTTTAATATTTTTAAAATAATAAAAGAAAAACATTATTATATTACTTTATTTATTTTCATAATGTATTTTTAATCTATTTCATAATCCTATTTACAATTCTATTTAAGAATTGTTTTCCCTCCACACTGAATTTCCAGCAAAAATAACAATTTCATGAAATACACTGTTGCTGTGATATGAAATATTCATACTGCGATATAGATTTTGGTCATACTGCGTACCTCTAGCTCCGGCTTTTCCTGTATTTTCTTCAGAAACACACACATGTTCATACAAACCGTCAAACGCATATGAATAGGACAACAGTAGCACTGGCTCTGTAGGAAAGCGCTCTAGAATGCCAATGTGAAATAAGAGGTCTGGGTTTTATCAGAGAGCGCTGGAACAAAAAGATGATCTCTGGCCTCAGGCTTCGACCTCCTTCACAGCGAGTGAATAAAACCAGCTCGCAAAGGCCAGCAATACCACCCGTGGCCCACAATGCACTGGGTCACTCACCCGCGCTAACAGTAGATTAGCATGAATAGCTTCTAAAAGTTCCACACACCACAAATAACCAGATTTTCTGCCAATATTTGGGTTTTTATACTTAATGAGTATTGATAGCTTAATTTTAGCCAGTTTTTAAGGAAATACATTTGGGAATTGACTGGTAGAGAGAAAAACTAAACATTAACAGAACATTAGGACTGATTAAAAATGGTTAAATTAGTAAAACGAACACAGTCTGGTCAAAACTCAACAGGAAAACAGCTCTACAAGCAAAGACTGGTGGCTTGATCATTTTTAATTATGCAGTGTTTTAGTCAGGATGCTGCGCTTTCCTAGCTTAATGAGCTGTTAAAATTGCGTTGGCAGGGGGGATAAATTTAGAAAAGTAAAAACAACTTCAAAGGTAACTTGGCAAGAGTTATAATGAGAGTGCGGGGACGCACAACGTGGAGAGACACTTCAGCCAGATATCTAATAGGTGAACATCAAAGACAGAAACGTCCAACTATGGGACACGCAACGGATGCCCATTAACGGAGACCTCGGAGACATCGTACGACAAGTAGTTAGAAGAGTAGAAGAACTTCTGACGAAATACTCGTATACTTGGTCAAATACTCAACGTTAACATTTTGAGAAAATAGAATTGCATTCGTGCATAAAATCTAAAATATAGTAATTTAAGTTGACAAATGTTTTTATTTCAGAAGCAATTGGAATGTTACCGTAATGGCAAAATAGTTGAAAATTAAATGCACATAAACTACCACAAAGTACAAACTATGAAAATGGAGACTCGTTATGAAAAATCTTCTGCAGAGAAGGCAATCCCATAAGAGACAAGTGCACTGAAAAAAAATCCAAGATGGCAGACAGAGTAAAAAGAAAGGCTCGAAACAATAAAAAAAATTTACCTTCTTCCTGCAGAAATAATTTTGTGCGCAAATTTTCTTCGCAATACCATTTCTTACGAAACAATTTAACATTGCGAGCTCTGCATTTTTAAGATGTGTCGACAACAAAATCAAAGTCTGCTTTGAAGTTAAAAATTTGCTAAAAGGTTAACGGGTGCCTATTAACGAAGACTTTTGAGACATTGTTCGACATAAATATACAAGAAGACTATTTCTATCCTGCATCAAAAACACATAACATTGGTAATTTAATGTTTAGAGAAAACGTTGCTCTTGTTTGCACATAATTCTCACAGATGGTTTCTTTTGGAAGCAATGTGAATGTTATTGTAACTGCAAAATCCGATAATAAAAATAAATTAAAAAGTATGTCTGCGCATAAACTACTACAAATTACCAAATGCGAAAACAAGCTCACTCAAAAAATAAATCCAAGATGCCAGTCAGAGTTTTATATAATTAAAAATTGTACTCAACATTTTTACTTGAATATTTTGCCTTACATTGTGCTGTGTTTTCATTCTTACTATACGAGTCATTAGTTTAGCTAACAAACACAGACAGAATTAATACAGAACACAAATTCTGTGCACAAATTGTCTTTGCAAAACCACTTCTTACGAAAAATTGTCACATTGTGAGCACTATGTCAAGTGTCAACAACAAATCAAAAATGTTTTGAAGTTGAATAATTTGCCAAATGGTTGATTATCGCATTTTATTAACATATGCCTATTCATGAAGACCTCCGAGACATCGTACAGTGTAAATGTACAGTCTTAAAAGCAAAACAACTGCTGACAAAATATTTGTATCCTGTGTCAAAAACATGCAACATAGTTGATTTAACGTTTCGAGGAAATGGAATTCTGTTAGCTCTTGTTTGTGCATAATTTCTACAGACGGTTTCTTTCGGAAGCTATGGGAATGTTATTGTAATTGCAAAGTACTTGCAAAAAAATTTTTTCACGTAAATTTCATAGGAACAAGGCGTTAATTTTTCATTTTTTTCATCTTGTTTCTTTGCAAAAAATTGCTTTCGAAAAACTCACATTGTGAGAACGTTTTTGCAATGCCATGCCAACAACAAAATAAAAAATGTTTTGAAGTTTGCAGAAACGTCAATTACGTTTGCATCATTGTTTAAGCTTTCAAAATGGCCATCATTTAGAACTTCCTGTCCTCTCTCAGCTCAACCGGTTTTGCAAACGGTTGTCTTCACATGACGAGTGTCTTCTAAGCAGCGTTGGGCATCGATTTCGTATGGAATTCTGTTAGCTCTTGTTTGTGCATAATTTCTACAGACGGTTTCTTTCGGAAGCTATGGGAATGTTATTGTAATTGCAAAGTACTTGCAAAAAATTTTTTTCACGTAAATTTCATAGGAACATACATTTTTCATCTTGTTTCTTTGCAAAAAATTGCTTTCGAAAAACTCACATTGTGAGAACGTTTTTGCAATGCCATGCCAACAACAAAATAAAAAATGTTTTGAAGTTTGCAGAAACGTCAATTACGTTTGCATCATTGTTTAAGCTTTCAAAATGGCCATCATTTAGAACTTCCTGTCCTCTCTCAGCTCAACCGGTTTTGCAAACGGTTGTCTTCACATGACGAGTGTCTTCTAAGCAGCGTTGGGCATCGATTTCGTGCAGAGGATGCTGTTGGGACGGTGTGCGAAATATCAGATAGCCGCTTATCTAACGCGTCCACTACGCTGATAAGAGCGTAGAGGCTTCAGAGAGCCACATAACCGACGGGTCGATACCTAAACAGCTCCAACTATTCAGCACTCTACACGACTAAACCCATCAATAAATAGATATGTCAACTTACGCTCTGGCTAAAAATGACAATATAAGAAAAATCAAGGCGGGATAGTGGAAGGATGGTGTTGAACGGATGTTAGGAAGAGGACAAATAAACTGCAAGGAAATGTGAATGTTGACTAAGAAACGTGGGAAAAATAGAAAAATATCTTAAACTTTTAAACATGACGACATGCAATAATAATTGTGACCCTGGACCACAAAGCCAGTCTTAAGGGTCAATTTTTTTAGATTGAGATTTATCCATCATCTGAAAGCTGACTAGATAAGCTTCCCATTGATGTATGGTTTGTTAGGATCTGACAATATTTGGTCGAGATACAACTATTTGAAAAAAAGGAATCTGAGGGTGCAAAACAATCTAAATATTGAGAAAATCACATTTAAAGTTGTCCAAATGAAGTTCTTAGCAATGCATATTATTAATCAAAAATTAAGTTTTGATATATTTACGGTAGGAAATTTACAAAATATCTTCATGGAACATGATCTTTACTTAATATTCTAATGATTTTTGGCATAAAAGAAAAATCTATAATTTTGACCCATACAATGTATTGTTGGCTATTGCTACAAATATCCCCCAGCGACTTAACACTGCTTTTGTGCTGCAGGGTCACAATTGTTATGAGATCTTTAGAATTTATTTATTACTTTAACATTTATTTTATTTAAAAACAAATGAATGCTATTTTTTAAAGATATAAATTTAATGTTTTGCATAAACATTTCCTGCATTATTTCCATCAATATTAAGTACATAAAAATACTTAAAATAATAACATATACATTGTATGGTAATATTTGTTTTAAGATGAAAAATTTAATATTTTGTATTAATATTAAATTTTTCATCTTAAAACAAATATTACCATACAATGTAATATTTGTTTTAAGATGAAAAATTTAATATTTTGTATTAATATTTCCTGCACTGTAATATTATTTGCATAAATATAGTACATTTACATTTTCTGTACTTAATGTACATGCAAATCATGTTACAGTGCAGGACTTTTTATGAAAGTTTTTTTTAGGCCTAAAATATTCTTCTCCTTTTTAAAAAATAAATTAAATTGTAAATTTTGTTTAGGCATAACATTATATTTCTTATCTTAAAAAATAGGATTCATTAGTTTTGTTTTGTTTTTTTAAATAAAGTTTAAACAAATTAGAATTCCATAGGAAAATTAGTAATCATTTTCATGAAAATAACGTCACAATTAAAAAAACTCCTGCCAAAAACAGGCTTTGTTTTCTTTATGCAAAATATAATATAAAATATAAAAATATCATAAAATATATTATTTTCTATTTTCATTTTGGTGTGAATTACATGTGAATTAAATTTTATTTAGGTCACATTTATACATAAAGCACACAAAGCAGAGATCCAGACATCTCTTGGCAGTCATCACGCTTCATCGCACTCCTGTTCAACACCATGTCCTCACATAAGATCAGTACACCTACAGCTCAAAGATCCGCAGCGGTTTGTGTCGGTCAGCTGCAAACATTCACACACAATGCTGGCCGGCCTGCGGTGTCACCCTTCAGTCCTCCTGGCGTGAGTATCGACCTCTGCCGGACACCAGGAACCCCCGTTCCGCCCTCTTGTGCTCCAGGCAGGAGTCTGGTACCCATCCGCTCGTCTGCACTCGATTTAGGATGGCAGATTAAGTGCTTCACTTGTCCTCTCGGCCAGTTAATATGGCAGGCTGGATTTAGCTGATGCTTCTGCGAGAAAAAAAGAACAGTTAGTGCTGGTGAGGCTGAAAGAACATGTTTTACTCACATAATTTATCATTTAATGTGATTCTATCACAATAAAATCATATTGTCAAAAATATTTGTATATAACATTATATTAAATATACATTATTTCGTTAACGGATTTAATATATTTGAATACAACCAACTTTACTGTAATGTACTTTACAATTTAAATAATATATTATATTTACAAAATTGTTATTTGCACGATAATGAGAATTTAGGGGAAATTGTAATGAAAATTGTCACACAAAATAAACTAACTAACTACCCAAAAGCAAAGAAAATATCCTCTACACAAAATCAATTAGGAGAGACATTATATATAACATATATAATAACTCATCTAATCATTATAACTAACCTAATCATTATAGCTAATCTTAAAAAAGCAATTATAGCTAATTGTTAAAATAACTATTTAGTCATAAATGTACATATTTTAGAACCTGATTGATTTTTAAGTGGACTTCAAGGAAATTAAAACACTACAAAGTCTCTACAAAAGAACAGCGGGTAAATGTTGTGCGGGTGATGTTAGCGTTAAAGCCTCTGAGGAGCGCGCTTCAATTTCGTTACAATCCAGTTAAGAGGAGCCAGAGAGCAGGTCAAACACAAAGCAAACACATGGATGGAAGCATTTATTTGGACTCCTTCAGGACGTCTTGACAGCCAAGGCCAGAGAGACTCCATCAGCCTGACAACTCCGCTCTAGCGGAGAAGCAGCTAATTGCTGTGGGACTTGCATGCTTTCTGTATCCATCAAAACAGGCTGGCCCACCCCACCACCTCCAGCATCATGCCACAACACGGGTCTCCTCTGCCGCCCTGACAAACAACCTTCAAAACAAACACTCCATTTACTTGGCTTGACCTCGCTAGTCACGCAAAACTAGCGCGCTAGCTCCAAAACCTAAGCATACACCACTTACGTCTCTGGATTGTTGCATGTCTCTGAGAGAAAGGTACAAGAATCCTCTAAGCTAGTTTTGCGAGGTTGTACATATCAAGGTAGCCAGGATAAACGCTTGCTAACTGTCAGCAAATACAACTGATAATTACACATAATCTACAATGTTGCAATAGCCAGTGTGTTGTCATTTAAAACTTGATATCGGCGAGTAGCTGAGTCTTAGCATGCTAGCATTCTTTCTCTGCAGTTTTTCTTCGTAATTAGCTGGAAGTGAGTAAACGGGGTAATGTTAAGAAGTAGCCATGCTAATTACTTGTTGAAAAAAGCATAGATTTTCCATTGAGTAGCTAAACGTTAGAGTCTTAACATGTTAGCATGCCTTTCTCTGCAACACTTTTTCTCTGAACTCTTTGCTGGAAATGAACAGCAAGTTGAGAAGTCATGCTATTAACCTATCTACATTTCTCTGTAGCGTAACTATAGACTATCTACTTAAAGCACAGATTTTCCAGCGAGTTGCTAAAAATTAGCATGTTAGCGAATATTCCTCTATAGCATTTTTCTTTTTAACTAGCTCTTAGCTGAAAGTAAACCGCAATGTTGAGAAGAAGCCATGCTAATAACCTAGCCTCATTTCTCAGTAGCGTAAATACTGACTGTCTACTAGCGTAGATTTTCCAGTGAGTAGCTAAATGTTAGCAATCTTTGCAACATTTTTCATTTTAACTACGCCTTAGTTGAACTTACTAAAAGAAGTCATGCTACTAGCAACATTTTTCACTAGCGTGACAGTAGCGGGGCACCTTTGAAAATAGTACAACTTTTCGCACAACTAGCTAACTGCTAATAACCTAGCCTCATTTCTCAGTAGCGTAAATACTGACTGTCTACTAGTGTAGATTTTCCAGTGAGTAGCTAAATGTTAGCAATCTTTGCAACATTTTTCATTTTAACTACGCCTTAGTTGAACTTACTAAAAGAAGTCATGCTACTAACCTAGCAACATTTTTCACTAGCGTGATGGTAGCGGGGCACCTTTGAGAAAAGTACACAACAAAACGGTATAAGTACATCTCTGATTCAAAACTCTGAAGTCTGACTTGTTTTAGTGAGCCAGTTCATTTGTATAATTCATTTGAATCAACTGATTAAAATGATTCATTTGATTCCAAATTTAATTGTAAGTGACATTTTGCACCTTTTTGTAACTAAATTCTACTAGCGCTACATTTTAAGTTGTGTTAAACTGTGCCAGGTACTCTTTTGATCTGAGTCCTTTTATGTGATAATTCTAAAGAGTTTCAATGAAGTTAGCTGATTTTTATTAGCAATTTGTTGTGTAGCTAACTGCATGGCTATATTATATTATTAGCATTGCTATATATTATATTCTGAGTAACTTGGCGTAGGAAGCTACAGTTTCAAATTTGCTAATAAACAGGCACTTTATTAGTCATATTTTGTAGTTTGCGAATCTCCTTCCCTTATTTTCTTGCCAAGCCTTTCCAGAGATCCGCGGCCCAGATGCTACGCAAAAATCAAAGGATTACCCTGTAATTGAATTTTTCAGTGCTTCAAAAGAAATACCTCTAGGAAATAAACTCGGGATGCTGATGGCAAAGAGCAGACGAGAGATGGACAGCAAATAGAGCGGGCCTGTTCGCTCTCATTCAGAAAGGAGCCCACGCAACAGACTGCGGCGTACAGGCTCAGCGTGGCGCATGTGCCTGTCAGACTGGGAAACACACTCGAGGAACACACACCCTTCCTTTATTAAAAAATACGCTCCCCTGCTGGTGCGCCAACAGACCTCCGTGATCTCACTTCATATGACAGGCCCTCCATCAGCTCCTCCGAACGAGAGACATCCATCTTTGTTAGGAGGCCGCGGCAAATGCTTCTCGGCTACCCGAAACCACATTTGTTTGAAGCGAATGTGGGGTGAGAGCGATATTATTCTGCAAAATTGAAGACTTTAAAGTAATTTTTCTGGGAAATGTTCATCCGAAATGAAAATCCTGTCATGGTTTACTCGCACTCATGTCGTTCCAAACACGCGCGACTCACAGGGAACTAGAAAAAAGATGTTTTGAAGCATGTTCACGATGCTCTATTGCGCAAAAAGCTTCATAAAGGATGTAAGATATGCCAAAAGACATGAACATAAATAGAATTAAAAGCATGTCGTTAAATTAGATAAACACTTCAGTAATATTATAGCTCATATATATATGAAAAGCTCAGTTGATTAATAGTAATAAAAAACCCTGTTGTTTCCCAGGAAACGGGAAAATGTGATAAAGTCAGAAAAGTCATCAGTTGTTGGCGCCGATAGCCTAGCGGGCAGTACGCTGACATATAGTCTTTGTGCTACGGGTGTCCCGAGTTCAAATCCCAGTTCGAGGACCGTTCCCAATCCTGTCTCCCTTTCTCTCTCTCCCACTTCGTTTCCTGTCATTTCTACGTTGTCCTATACTAATATACTATAAAACTCACCATTAATTACATTTTATTAATGTACAAATTATTTAACTTTTTAAAATTGTATTAATTATATTACTTTATATATATTATTATTTAATATGAATTATTTTACATGTACACATATATTTTACAATAAAAAAATTTAATAAATTATATAAATAATGAAATTAACTCATCGGAAAAGTAATTCATTCAGTTCACAACATTAATCAGGCGACACTTTACTACAAGTAGATCAATCTGACAGACTGAAAACTCGAGTATTTTGGTGACTAAGTCATTTCCATCTCTCACGCCTCTAAGCCCGTGCGCACAGGTCATCATCTAGCATTAATTACAATAATTACACCGCTAAAAATGTCAGTATGTCTCAGTTCCACCAGTGGCCCCTCCGGCGCCGAGCTTCGCCGTAACTTCAGCGATCATCTTTATTCATTTTCTTCTGCTCCCAATTTAGACTAATTAAAGCACGCAACATGCAGAAATGAAGGACAACAGCATGATTTATCATTCGTTATGACTTTCTGATAGATCCGTCATCTGCGTTCATCTGAGATAAGTGCGCTCGTTGAATATTAATGAGAGCTAATGACAGGACGCTCTCGTTTCTGAAGGGAAAGCAGCTGAAAGTGTTTCAGATGAAGAACCTGAGAGATTCATTCAGACAACACTTTTGAAGCTATGAAAGCTACAACACCTGTATTATGATTTTCACAGAGATTTGTTTTCAGGTCTTACACGCGCTAACTGATGAATTTTAGCTTTTGGTCAAATTTGTCGAGGTAAAACCTTCTAATCTGTCGTTTATTTATCTTGTTTATGCATTGGAGAAAAATCTAATTATCTTTGCCTGTAATTTTACTTCTCAAATATTCCAGTTGTATCCAACTCATTTATAATGTCATTTAAATCAGTCTCGCCAAAAACCACTGTGTGTATTATAATAAAATCTTTTGATTTACTTTATCACATCACATGGTGAAATTAATTTTCTTTGAGCTAAATAGATATTTTCTTATGAAATTAGAGGACTGAGATAATAATAATAAAAATCTAAAAACCAATTAATATTGTTTTTACATAAGATGCGAGTTTAATTATGAGTTTCATTGGACTAATAATAATAATCATCATCATCATCATCTCCAAATAAATAAAATTAAAAGCTAACAAAATATTTGATCTAAGTTATGAGTTTCAGGATTAATAATAATAATATCAAACTAAATTCATAAAATCTAAATCTTATAAAAAATTGTTATAACAAGATAATAATAATAATTAGTAGTTTAATAATAATAATAATAATATTTTTTTCAAAATAAAATAAAAAAACAAATATTTAATCTAATGAGTTTAATTATAAGATTAATTATAATTATAATAAGAATGACTCTCAGACTACAACCATAAAATAAATAATACAAATCTTAGTTAAAGCAAGTTTAGTTTAATTATAATAAAAATAAAATATAGTTTAGTAATAATAATAATCATCTCAAAAAATAAACAATCAAATAAAAAATTTTTATTACTTTTTTTATTTTAATAATTGATTTAGAGATTGTTATTATTATTATTTTAGTATTATTAATATATTTTCAGATTTTGTTTTGAGTTAAATTATGAGTTTAATGTTACATTAAAGGACAAATAATAATAATAATAACTACTACTACTACTATTATTATTATTATTATTAATGATAATAATAATAAGCTCAAAAATAATGAAATGAAACCAAATGAAAACAAAAACTCAAAATAATAATCAACAATAAAAAATTTTATTTTTCTTAATTGTGAGTTTGCAGTCTGAATTCAGAGATAGAACGACCAGACACTACAAAGCACTATGCAAACCCCCCTATAAATCACCAATATGTTCTTCTTTTATAAGTGGAATAAGGTTGTGATTGGTCTTCAGCGCCGCCCGTCACCCTCGAGCCCCACCCACTGATCTGCAGAGCCCTGATAAGCCCCGGCCGGCCCTCACAGCTCCGTATCTACAGCCATCTCTGCTGTCCTGATGTATTCTCGAAATAAACCTGTTCCTTTAGAGCCGATACGATCAGAAAGGAATCAGCCAGATGGAGCCGATACCTGCTGAAGTAAGAAGCCCGGGACACTCGCCAGATCCGTCCTCCATCAAACTAAAAGAGCGTTTTCTCATTCCCCGTAATGCCGTCTCTCCCTGGCTTTATTTATCAACACACGAGACAAGAGGTCAGGTGCTGTCGTGTCCACGCCGATACTAACTCCTGATTGGTCGCCGGCGTCGCCGTCCGGGGCTCGGGAGATCAGATGGGCCACGCTGATTTCAAGACTCAGAGAATTGCTCTTGAGTCACTACATCAAACCCTTTTTTCCCTGCCGAGCCTCTCAACAAAGAGCTGGAGAGGGACTGATAGAGGGTCACAAGCCTTTTAACCCGCGCCGAGCTTCCTGTCTCAGACGGACGAAAAAAAGAGAGCAGGATCAGGGATGACGGTCTAATGCACTTTAAAAACCTTGAAGGGAAGGGCTTGGTCCTTCACGGAGAGCGACGGTGACATTAGATGTTGTCCGTCACATGTACAAGCTCCCTGAGACACAAAACAGGCTTCGAATAGCAATTATTTTCACCTAACGATTATTAGAATGATTAAATCAACTATTAGGGAGGTTAGCACAATAATTACTCAATGGCTCTTTACACAGGGAGCATCTGTTTTTAATCATTGGTCTATGTAAACACACACTATACGAATGTCTTTGACCATTTCCATGTGTCTTCTTGGTTTTTTCAGCGTCTCACGCCATGAGCAAACATGATTTTGATTCCATGCCAACTTATGGGAGGTTGAAAATGCTAATCGAAGCCACTGTTCTTCATGAATTATTTATGGATGTTTTAAGAAAACAACAAATAAAATACATCTTATTTTTAATATTTAATAAAAGTGATTTCATCAAATATTTTACTAAATCAATTAAACATACAAATAATTAATAATGATATATTTGTGCATAAATAAACAACTGCATAGAAAACAAAAAACAGCATAATAGTTTGGAACAAATAAAATACATATTTGGCATTTTGTTTTAAATATTGTATAAAATCGATTACAAAATATATAAATGAATGATACTATTACATTTTGTATAAATAAATCATAAATAAACAAATGTATTAATCATACTAGCATACTAGTTTGGAACAAATAAAAATACGTTTTATTTATTTAATTTTAAATTAATTTAAATATTTTATCAAATCAATAAAAAAAAAAAATTTTTTTTTTAAACTAATAATAATTTTATACTGTTTATATAAATAAATTAAATAAATAAATAAATAAATAAATAATTGAACATAAAAGCAAACTAGTTTTGAACAAATGAGAAATGTGGCTAGGTTATTTATTTATTTTTTCTTGATTGGACAAAGTAATTGTTGTGACAGCATACTACTTTGGAAAAAATTAAATACTTTTTATATTATTTTTAAAAATATTTTATCCAATTGGTTTAAAAATAAAAAAAATTAATATCTAAAAAATATTCTTATTATCACCCAATATTTGAATATTAATTATCAATAGTAATCAATAACCACTACAAAAAGAAAATGAAAAATCTATTTTATAAAATGATTTCAAAACAAAACAATTGTTGTAAATTTTTAAACAATGGCAGTTCATGGTGATAACATCTGACAAACTCCAAAAAGAACAAAAAACTTTCATAAAAGTGGTCAATACTACCTGTGTGCTATTTTTCACATCTTCTGAAGCCATAAATATCTTGTCCGTTTTAGGGCTCGACAGACCAAGGCTGTGTTGTACAGAATGAAAACAACAGACGGGTCTGAAACAGAACATGAGGGCGAGCAAATAAAGACAAAACCTTTATTTAAGAGCAAATTGTTCCTTTAAGAGGAAATATAAAAGGTTTTCCCAGGATTTACTTCACATTCTCAGTGAACATGGCATTTAGATCAGACTGAGAGGATGAACGGAGCTGTTAATTGGATTGCAAACATTTGGAGGCGGGCTTGCAGACACACCGCTAACGCTAATGCTAAGCGTCCAGCCGCATGAGCTCCCTTTTCACATCAGGCCTCTGGAAGGCAACTTAATTGCTGACTCCAAATGTTAATTGGATTTCATTATGTGTAATTTGGGTAGTTTCAGCTGAGGGAATCGCTAATAAAGACCGACAGTGAGCGGCATTGAAAAGACGGGAGTGATTATTTGGCGCTTTGTGAGGTTGTCAGGCGCTAACCATCTTAAACAACCGAAGATTTGACTCAAAAATAATAAACAGATGAAAACAAAACAAGACAGAAAAACAATAACTTAAAATTAAAGTGCTGATGCCAAAAGAAAACTGCATGATTAACTTGAATTAAGCCACCTGAATGTTTATTAGCGCTGTTTGCTAATCACTGCTATTACTATTGCTCAGCGAGTACATTTTGCAGCCGAATTTGTCCTGCATATTTTGTGCTACAGAGATGAATGATGCCTCAAATCATGTGGCTATTAAATTGTTTTACTTTCCAAAGCATTGAGGTTTAAAGTTTTTATCAATTGTGCTATAAAACAGGTGAAAAAAAATCTCATGAAAAGAGAAACACTAACCATATCTGGACACCAGAACATGACAGGGATTTGAGGAATTTGATTTTGACCAGTAGTACCACTTAGTAACCCAGAACACCCCAGAAACCGCCCGGAATACCCTAGCAACCACCTAGTAACCACCCAAAACACTGGAAGAATTGTACAGAACACCCTAACAACCACCTAGTAAAGAAACCAGTAACTGCCTAGAAGATCCAAGTATCCACCCCAGAACACCATTGAAACTAACCAGAAACCACCTACTCTAGTGATCACCCAGAACACCCTAAAAGCCACCCATAACACCCTAGAAACCACCCAGAACATCCTAGAAACGACACAGAACATCCTAGTAACCACACAGAACACCCTAGTAACCACCCAGAACACCATAGAAACCACACAGAACATCCTAGTAACCACCCAGAACACCCTAGAAACCACTTAGAGCACCCTAGTAACTGCCCAGAGTAACTACCCTAGCAGCTACGCACTGTCGTAACTGCACAGAGCACCTTTGTAACTAGGGCTGGGACAAGAAATCGATGCATCGCAAATCGAGAAATGATTCTGCATCGATTCTGAGATTTTCCGAAGGCATCGCGATCCTCTCTTGAATCGATTCTGAGCTTAGTTTTTAACAGCAGATGGCACTGTGTGCTTTAGAAATAGCCGTATTCTGCTTGCTTCCAGTTCCTTACACACGCACCATGTGAACCTAAAATAATCATTCATAAAGTTCGAAAAGGTTGACGCGAATTACAAGGATGTTCACAGTGAGCTGTGTTTACATTAATCTCGCATCATAAAAGCATAAAAGCCGATGTGCTCGTACATTTAACCACTTACCACTTACATTACTCGATTTATTGTCCCAGCCCTATTTGTAACCACCCAGAACAATCTAAATATGCCCTAGTAAAACACCCTAGCAATTAACCGGAAACCACCTACTGTAGTGATTACCTAGAACACTGTAGTAACCACCCACAACACCATATAATTACCCTAGTGACCACTCAGAACGCCTTAGTAACTAACCAGACACCCCCTACTGTAGCGATCACACCTTATAAACCACCCAGAACACCCTAGTAACTAACCAGAAACCAATCACTGTAGTGATCACCCAGATTACCATAGAAACTACCCAAAACACCTGCCCAGAGCCACCCTAGAAACACCCTAGTAACCACCCAAAACACCCTAGTAACTAACCAGAAATCACCTATATACTAGAGATCACTCATAACATCCTAGTAACCACCCATAGCTTCTTAGAAACCACTCAGAGCACCATAGTAACCGCCCAGAGCACCTTAGCAACTACTTGCTGTAGTAACTGCCCAGAACACACTATGAACTAACCAGAAACCACCTACTGTAGTGATCACCCAGAACACCCTAGAAACCAGCCAAAACACCCTAGCATTGTGGTGGCAAGTTTTTCACAGACTAACATCAGCAAACCCTTCAGTAAATGTATAAATATAGTGATTATTATTATTCAGTATTGTATTTAGATACCAAGCACACATCAAAAGTGTAGTCAGTGAAATTATCCCATTTTCACTGAGCTATCAAGGTCTGACCTTTACCATGCCAACATGCAATATAGACCTAAGAGAACAGTCGTACACTCAAACGAAGCTTCAAGGAAATCGAGAGCTTGTGCAAATATCATCAGTTAAAGCAGCTTATATTGCTCCCGGCACTGCTGTGTGGACTTTACACACTGTAAAAACACATTATATCAGAGCGCAGACGAGGATGGAGGATGCTTGTGTGACATACGCATCATTTCAGAGCATTTCACTCGCATAGAGCGACGTGTCCAGCTTTAATGTGACCACATGATGTGCTTTGATGAGATCTTTCATGAGGTTTTCGACCAGGGGTCCATGAGAATACTGCAGGGGGTTTGCAGTCAAGATATATACAGTGGGGAAAAAAAGTATTTAGTCAGCCACCAATTGTGCAAGTTCTCCCACTTAAAAAGATGAGAGAGGCCTGTAATTTTCATCATAGGTATACCTCAACTATGAGAGACAAAATGAGAAAACAAATCCAGAAAATCACATTGTACGATTTTTAAAGAATTTATTTGCAAATTATGGTGGAAAATATGTATTTGGTCAATAACAAAATTTCATCTCAATACTTTGTTATATACCCTTTATTGGCAATGACAGAGGTCAAACGTTTTCTGTAAGTCTTCACAAGGTTTTCACACACTGTTGCTGGTATTTTGGCCCATTCCTCCATGCAGATCTCCTCTAGAGCAGTAATGTTTTGGGGCTGTCGCTGGGCAACACGGATTTTTAACTCCCTCCAAAGATTTTCTATGGGGTTGAGATCTGGAGACTGGCTAGGCCACTCCAGGACCTTGAAATGCTTCTTACGAAGCCACTCCTTCGTTTCCCGGGTGGTGTGTTTGGGATCATTGTCATGCTGAAAGACCCAGCCACGTTTCATCTTCAATGCCCTTGTTGATGGAAGGAGGTTTTCACTCAAAATCTCACGATATATGGCCCCATTCATTCTTTCGTTTACACGGATCAGTTGTCCTGGTCCCTTTGCAG
Source organism: Sinocyclocheilus grahami (assembly GCF_001515645.1). Taxonomy (NCBI): domain Eukaryota; kingdom Metazoa; phylum Chordata; class Actinopteri; order Cypriniformes; family Cyprinidae; genus Sinocyclocheilus; species Sinocyclocheilus grahami. The sequence continues at coordinate 77,351 of NW_015505880.1, read as the reverse complement.
AAAAACAGTCCCAAAGCATGATGTTTCCACCCCCATGCTTCATAGTAGGTATGGTGTTCTTTGGATGCAACTCGGCATTCTTTCTCCTCCAAACACGACAAGTTGAGTTTTTACCAAAAAGTTCTATTTTGGTTTCATCTGACCATATGACATTCTCCCAATCCTCTTCTGGATCATCCAAATGCTCTCTAGCAAACTTCAGATGGGCCTGGACATGTACTGGCTTAAGCAGGGGGACACGTCTGTCACTGCAGGATTTGAGTCCCTGGCGGTGCAGTGTGTTACTGATGGTAGCCTTTGTTACTTTGGTCCCAGTTCTCTGCAGGTCATTCACTAGGTCCCCCCGTGTGGTTCTGGGATTTTTGCTCACAGTTCTTGTGATCATTTTGACCCCACGGGGTGAGATCTTGCGTGGAGCCCCAGATCGAGGGAGATTATCAGTGGTCTTGTATGTCTTCCATTTTCTAATAATTGCTCCCACAGTTGATTTCTTCACACCAAGCTGCTTACCTATTGCAGATTCAGTCTTCCCAGCCTGGTGCAGGTCTACAATTTTGTTTCTGGTGTCCTTTGACCGCTCTTTGGTCTTGGCCATGGTGGAGTTTGGAGTGTGACTGTTTGAGGTTGTGGACAGGTGTCTTTTATACTGATAACGAGTTCAAACAGATGCCATTAATACAGGTAACGAGTGGAGGACAGAGGAGCCTCTTAAAGAAGAAGTTACAGGTCTGTGAGAGCCAGAAATCTTGCTTGTTTGTAGGTGACCAAATACTTATTTTACTGAGGAAATTACCAATTAATTCTTTAAAAATCCTCCTGTAGCTAATCTATGCGTTTTTGTAAGAAAAATAATCACTTCAACTTTATTAGATGTCATCACCAAACTAACAAACTATTTGCTTGAATATTCAAAAGATTTACTTAAGAAACAGTAGGTTTCTTCTTATTTTTATAACGTTGTGCATATAAAAAAAAATCCACTTGAAGTCAAGGCCGTGAACAGATCCTTATTCCAAGACACATGCTTCAACACCTGAAAAGAGTTTGAGAAAAAGTGAAGAATCACCCTCTTTTTTACACATTTTGTACTTGCTTTTCTGTACTACGTGGTTAATCTACAATAAATAGTGTTAGTCACACAATATACGTCTATATAAAGAAAGAAGATGACGTTCTCTCTATTCTCATTCACACCTCACACAATCCACTTCACTGCCTTCCTGACGGATCTCTGCCTTTTGTCTCCGTAATAGAATTATTGTAGCTTCAATAACAGTGGAGCTGAATGCGATGAAAAGTGTAGTGACAGAGAGGAATTACAAAATGAATGGCAAACGAGCGCGCAAGAGAATATTCCCCCGTTCAGGCTCATCACCTCAATCAAAAGCCACACGCAGGTGGAGGATAATGAAGAATGAGAATGTAAAAAGGAAAAAAAAAAGTTTTACTTGCCTAGTTTTACGAGTTCTCTCTCCAGTCCTGTCCATGCTTTTAAATATATGGTGAATATTAAAATGAACCTTGTGTGGTGAGATACATCACGGCCCCATTTAACACCGTCACACTAGGGAATGAAGTATAAAATGTGGTATAATTCCTTATCTTCATTGTCTTCTGATCATGTGTGTTTCACTTCAATGTACTTTTTTGTCATTATTTTAAATGGATATAGAATCCGGGTCTCCAACACCTTTCTATTAATTAATTTTCATGAATTTTGCATCATGTTTTATTAATCATTCTATAGACTTCACACTTAGCCTACAAAGACCCATGTCTAGACAATGAGATATTTCAGAACAAAATAACTTGAAGAAATACCTTATATGCTACAGAACATAGCAGACTTTATTACACTGTAAAAAATTATGTGAATTTAACGGTAAAAGACTGTAAAAATGCTACAGTAAAAACCTGTTAAATGGTTAACGGTAAATTCCCCTACGATATACGGTGAAAAACTGTGTAATTGGACATTACATGTATTGGACATTAATTTTACGGTAGTATACCGTTTTTGGAAGTGAAAAATACCGTATAATTTACAGTGAATAACCGTAAATTGACATTCCCAGAATTCCCTGCGTTACATTTCAAATTTGATGTTTTTTTGTTGAAGTAACTATGTTTCTTATCAGTATTTTCTTATCAGTTTTGTATATTAGGGTTGTGTGTTACACCTAACGTTGTTAAATGAATGTTTATTGCATTATTTCAGTTTCATGTGTGTTACCATGATGGTGTTTAGTGTTTGTGTGAATGACACTGTACACCTTCTATATATGTAATTATTTAAAAGTTGTTTGTGATGGGCTTTGGTTCATCAAGTGACTTTCTCATCACCACCTGCATTTGGTTGTTATCAGTGTATTACAAAGGTACAAAACAGATTTCAGTACTTCAATAGGTTGGTATATTAACATTATATCAGTTAATGAAATTACGGTATTTAACTGTAAATTTAATTTAAAACCGCAATACCTAAAACGTTGCTACCGTATTTTTTACGGTAAAATTCCGGCAACCACAGCTGATTTTATGGAATTTTTTTTACAGTGTAGTTTATATAACTTTCCAAGGTCTGAAAATTGCATAAATTAAATCTAAAAAGAAATCTCTCATACTTCCTGCATTTCAAACTGAAGAATTAAAATGTCATACGGCGTGGGATGGAGAATATATTGTTGACCGATGTGACACCAGATTATATTTCTAAGAAGTATAAATTAATTAGTAACATTAATGTAAATGTAAATATAAGTTTATTATAAATTGATATACTGTATAGCCTATTATATAAATTTAGCTCCATGATTATTCTTATAAAAATATAGCATTTTAGCAAACATTCACTGCAATTTCAAACCTAACAACGTGTAATCCAATTTAGCCAATTCAAGTTTATATTTTCACATTCAAATTTGCAACAACTCAACTTAATTTCAATAAGAGTTTGACATTAGCCCGTTGCTAAGCTAACAATACAGTACTTTTAGCACAAAGATACATATAATCACATATATTCGATAAAATGATAAATTATATTTTAATAATACTTTTAGTCATTTATTTATCAATTTATTTACACATACCTCCTGCCTCGTCCACCATTTTGTATGCTTTCCACACAGAGATCATTGCAGTGCATTCTGGGATTGCCTCTCCATAAAGGATGTGTATGATACGAGCAGGGGTTAGCAGGGGGATTCGTTCAGAACGCGGAATCAATCAGCAATGAATCGGCTGGTTTCTGTGAGATGCGCTGTGGTTCCGCCTAAAATGTAAGTGACCTAATATTATTGTACTTTCTTATTGAACTATTAAACAGTCGTAATGGTGAAAACGTTGTGTGATGTTGCCTAACTAACTGTATTTTAAATATAAAAACGTTTTATTTAGATTTTTTTTACCTCGGCATGCTTACTTGTCTGGCGTTAATGAAGCGTTAATGTCGAGCCCCGGAGTCAATGTGCCGGGGCCCAATTTAAACCCTGGATACAAGCCACAATATGGTCTCATATCAGCTTTTGATTCAATCTTTGTGTCAAGAGCAAATTTGACTACTTTACAGCTAATAAGTTTGCCCAAATTAAACAATTTTTTTGTAAAGATGGTGCTCACTGCTCAATTAAGTAAAAAAATCACTGTAATAAAAGCCAGTTCACACAAATGACTAACTATATTAGCATCTACTCCAACTGGCAATAAGGTTTGTTTATATGCGCGCGCAGTTTAATTTAAATATTCGCGCTCTTTTCACTCAGGTGAATTCTCATTGGTTCAGTTGTTTTTAACCTTCATCAGCTGGAAAAAAAATCGTTTTGTAAGTGATTCAAGGATAACTTTACTCTGTGGCGTTATCAGTAGAACGATATTAAAACTTACTTTGGTGTGAACGGGCTATAAGATAAAGGTAGCCGCACTTCAATGCACGTCTGGATCTATGTAATTGATGTAGGTAAACGTTTTCTTTACGTCCTTGATATTCTCCATTAAAAATACAAGGCCACGCAGCCCCGTGCAGCAAGAATGACTGAAATGCATGAATGTTTCAGGCTTTCATGTTCACGAGCGGAGGACGCAGTCAGTGCGGGAGAAAGAGAGAGAAAAACATAGAGATCAGACAACGGCTGGAGCTTCATTCTCTCTTCAAAGGAACCGGGGTCTAAAAATATCCACACTGTAGTCCAGGGATCGAACGCAGACGCTTGCTGTTCTGATCTTTAATTCCTGATCAGTCGGTCCCTCGGAAGACATCAGTGAGCGTTCCTGCAAATAACAAAGAGAAAGAAACGACAAGGAGCAAGAGCGCTCGAGTTTATAAGTGCTCGCTGAAGCAGATTAGCTAACGTGAAATCTTTTCTCAGAATCTCCCGCGTTTCCCGGAATGCACGTTGCGGCTAAATTAAACATTAAACATCACAGACATTAACTAGACTGCAACATTTTCTGAAGATTGCCACATGCAAAGCTCTGTGTGTTGTGATGATTGCCAGGGCGATGCTGTTTGGTTGCTAGGGTGTTATGGGTGGTTGCTAGGTGGTTTGACTTTAATATGGGGAAGCCTCTGAATCTGTAAACAGAAATAGTGCTGAAAAAACATTTATTTCATGTTAGTGGAAATAAATAATTTACCAAGCATAAATCAAACTAATTTGAATACTGACTTAGCCTATGTAAAGAACATCATACAAGAAGGCCCAATAAATAAATACTAATTCATCAAACTACAAAATTTATATTATTTTATTGTATGGTATATTTTCAGTTGAGTGTATTAAAAAAAACTTTATTTTTATTTTTACTATTTTAATGTAATGTTTATTATTTATTAACATTGAATCTATAAAACAAACAAAAAAAGACATTTTGATCATTATTTTAATATACTGCATATTTATTACATTTTATAAATCCCTTATCACCACTTCTCTTAATTAATTTATCATTTTAATTGCTTTTTATTGTTGTATTTTATCATTATTTAAATTTTATGAAAAGGTTCCCGCAGTGCGAAAGGCCCTATTGTGGCAATTAGGCAGCATTTAAATCAGACTCGTCATTTTCTGTTAAGGTGTGGCCACATTTGCGAAATTTCTGGGAATTTGTGGGACCAACTTGAACCTATTGTGAAATCTGCATAAGGAACTTTTTCGCCTTAATGCAAGACTCCTGATTGCTTGGATTCCCACAGAAATTATTGGAATTTACCAGCGAAATTTTGCCAAGCAACAGTAAATGTGGCCACACATTTACCCGCCTTTTCCAGCTTTCTACTAAACCTCAATAAAAGTTGCAAAAGATCAAGCAATTTTTTTTATACATAAAATCTGCAAAACCTTTAAATACACATTGGTTTGATGGTAAAACTCATGGATTCAGGAAGTTTCTCAAGGGTCTACATATGCCTTTTAAGTCCTAGCGGATGAGATCTAAGGCCCTGTGACTTTTTTGGCACTGTCCATGACCCACCTCCTCTCAGCACTCTATAAAAGATGTAATTGAAAGAGATTGATGGATGAAAAAGAAGAAAATATCTACAAATAGAAGATCTGTATGTTTCTAAAGCGGTACAAGAGGTCATTACCCATCAAGAGCCTTCAACCCTGAAGCCATTATGCTAAAAATGGCTTCCACGAACTAACTATTTGCTCTTTGCATTTTCCATGTATTCGGCCGTTTCAGGCTTCGGTATCTAGGAGTAATTAGCAGAGCATTAGCTGTAGCTGACAGAAGATGCGCGGCCTCCCGTTTGACCCGCGGAATAACTGATGGAATCTCGTATCAGATCCAAAGCTTGTGTCCGCCTCCAACAGCTGTACCTAAACGACCCGTTTGATCCGGTAATTGACTCGAAGGTGATAAGAGAGACAAATACAGCTGGTGGAAAGAGATGGGGTGGAAGGCTTGAGATTAGACAGATTTGATTTCCTGTAGGGCTTAGTGAGTAGCGGCCTTCATATAAAATATATGACGGTTTATTTTGCATGCAGTGGCTCTGCTTTAGGACCTAAAGGAATAGTTCACCCAGAAATGAAAATGTCCTCACCCTCAGGCCAGTTCAAGATGCAGATGAGTTTGTTTCTTCATTATTTTTGGAGAAATGTAGCATTGCATAACTTGCTCACCAATGGATCCTCTGCAGTGAACGGGTGCCGTCAGAATGAGAGTCCAAACAGCTGATAAAAACATCACAAGTAATCCACACCACTCCAGTCCAGCAAATATCTTGAGAAGAGAAAAGCTACATGTTTGTAAGAAACAAATCCATCATTAAGACATTTTTAACTAAAATACGAGTCCATAAGCCATTTAAGTAAAAAAAAACTGGTCTGGTCTGAATCAGGAGATAAATCTGCACAGATCAAGCACCATTTACAAGCCAAAACTGTCCAAAACAGCTCTAAACACATACTGTATGTGGCTGGATTTTGAAGTGAGAGACAACAGGAGATTGACTTTTTTCACTGGAGGAAGCATTATTATCGATTACGGACTCGTATTTTAGTTAAAAACATCTTAATTGTGGATTACTTGTGGATTATTGTGATGTTTTTATCAGCTGTTTGGACTCTCATTCTGACGGCACCCATTCACTGCAGGGCATCCATTGCTGAGCAAGTGATGCAATGCTACATTTCTCCAAATCTGATGAAGAAACAAACATCTTGGTTGGCTTGAGGGTAAGTACATTTTCAGCTAATTAAAATTTTTGGGTGAACTATTTCTTTAAAGTAGCGACACAACTCTAAAATCAATGGATTTACTGCGTAAACACATGTCACTAAAATTCTCCAGCCGTGACGTTAGCGCAAGCAAAATGACGCACCCCAGGGATCATTTGCGATATTAATGAAGAAAAACATTTGCATGATTCCGCACCAGGCATTCGTCCAGAATAGCTCACAGTTAATTACGGCCTAGTACTAATTGCCGGGCGCTTGACACCGCGCATTGTTTCGGGTAATGGATTCTAATTGGTCGTCTTGATGAGCTCCTAACAGCATCTTTCATATCTTGATGCCTTCGCATGTGCTGATGAGAGAAAAATAGTTTTACAGTTAAGAAATTAAGTCACGCTGATTTTGGGAAAAATTACAGTTTTAAAGCACCTCTGATTGGACGAGCCATGTTAAAATAATAACAAATTATAATAATAAAATCTTTTTTTCTCCTAATATTAATAATAATAATTATTAATAAAAAATAAAACATTTTATTATTAATTTTTGTATCATTATAATAATGTTTCAGTCACAAGTGTGGTAAATTCAGCACGGTCTCTTGTGGCTTTACTGCAGAATAACTCTTGACGTTAGAGATTAAAGAGGCACACAGAATTACTATATCAGGTGAAATATTATTAGCATGACATTTCCCTCTGCAGTTCATGGAAACCTTGGTAAAAGTAGTTGTGGAGACATTGTGTGAAAAGCATCATTAGTTGTTCTCTGGCTGTGTTACTGGGTCGCGGGTTTGATTGAGGACGCCGCGTCTCTAATGACCCTTGAGTGCTGCTACACTCAAGTGTCTAAATTCACAGTATTCAAAACCAGGCGGAGTGAAAAGAGAGGACAAGGCCGTCTGAGAGACGATTTTCACTTGACTCTGAGCAGAAAACACTGATGAGTCTCTTCCTGCCTTTGACATTTAGATATCTCTATCTATATCTATCTATCTATCTATCTATCTATCTATCTATCTATCTATCTATCTATCTATCTATCTATCTATCTATCTATCAATCATTCTATCAATCATCTACCTACCCACCCATCTTTCTACTCATTAATCTGTCATTCTATCATTCTTTCTTCTCATCTACATATCTATCGACCTATCCATCATCCATCCATCTTTCGACCCATCAGTCTATCCATCTATCCATCAATCTATCATCCATCCATCCATCTACCCTCCCATCTTTCTACCCATCTATCTACAGTATCTATCATCCATCCATCTACCCATCAATTTATCTATCATTTGTCTATCCATCTTTCCATCCATCAATCAACGTTTCCACCCATTTACATATATACTCTTATATCCATCCATCCATCTACCCACCCATTTTCAACCCATCCATCCATCATTCATTCATCCATCCATCCATCTATCTATCTATCATCCGTCTGTTCATCCATCCACCTACCCATCTTTCTACCCATCTAACTATCTATCATCCATCAATCTACCCATCAATCTATCATCCATCCATCCATCTACCCTCCCATCTTTCTACACATCTATCTACAGTATCTATCATCCATCCATCTACCCATCAATTTATCTATCATTTGTCTATCCATCTTTCCATCCATCAATCAACGTTTCCACCCATTTACATATATACTCTTATATCCATCCATCCATCCATCTACCCACCCATTTTCAACCCATCCATCCATCCATCTATCTATCTATCATCCGTCTGTTCATCCATCCACCTACCCATCTTTCTACCCATCTAACTATCTATCATCCATCAATCTACCCATCAATCTATCTATCAATCGCCTATCCATCTTTCCATCAATGTTTCCACCCATTTACGTATTTATTTACTCTTCTATCCATCCATCCACCTATCCATTTTCAACCATCAATCTATCATCCATCATCCATCCATCTACCCATCAATCTAGTTATCAATCATCTATCCATCTTTCTATTAATGTTTCCACCCATTTACATATTTACTCTTCCATCCATCCATCCATCCATCCGTCCATCCATCATCCATCCATCTACCCATCAATCTAGTTATCAATCATCTATCCATCTTTCTATCAATGTTTCCACCCATTTACATATCTACTCTTCTATCCATCCATCCATCGATTTTCGACCCATCAATCTATCCATCCATCTATCCATCATCTGTCCATCCATTCATCCATCGATTTTTGATCAATCAATCCATCTTTCTACTTTTTATTTATCCGTCTACCCATCAATTTATCTATTAATCGTCTATCCATCAATGTTTCTACCTATCTGCATATCTATTTACTCTTCTATATATCCATCCATCCATCCATTCACCCAACCCACCCATCTTTCTACCCATCAATCTATCCATCCGTCATCTATCTCACATGTATCGAAGGATGCAAGGGACTGAGAGAAGGTCTGGGCTGACATAACTTCTTGTTTCAGAGCAGTCGTCTGTACTGCCCAGCGATTGGCTCGTTCATGCGGCGTGAAATTCCTCGCCAAAGGCCAGAGCTGTTGATTCTGTCCTTCGCACCCTCACCCTGCCCTCTAATTTATGACTTGCTGTTGCACCAATTAGCGCCGTAGGGCCGTGCGGCACCACACAGGTGTCCCAGTCCGCATTAATGACTCGCTGTCTCATTGCTTCCCGCCGCCGTGTCAGAGAGCACAGAAGTGGAGATGACATTCTGAGTCGAGAAAAACACACATCGAGAAGGATCCAAGGGACTGAGAGGAGGTTCAGGCTGCAGGATTTGTCTCTCTGTAAGTGAGTCAGTTGACCTTTGACACCTCTGGTTAAGCATATGAAGTGTTATATGGAGACATGCGGTGATTCTGGAGGTAGAGAGCGTGTTAGTTTTGCAATATATATATATATATATATATATATATATATATATACATATGTCCTCAAAGAAAGTGTGCATATTGTATAACTAGCAAATACTAGGGCAGGTAGGTAAAAATATAACGCACATGCTTGACGCAATCTTAGAGGTGAATGTCTTTAAGTGGTTTTTATTATGTTCGCCGTACTTTAATTATCATGGACTGTAGAGTGGGTTGTTTGGCTAGCATGCTGCTTACTACGAAGACTGTAATAGCTTTCCAGCTAAACATCTGCCCACTTGGGTGAATCTCATGAAGAAAAGTTTTGATAAAGTACCATTTACTCGTCCAGAAAAAGAATAAGCTTTAAGTGTGGAACAAACATTTTTAAATTAGATTTAAATCTAAAATTAATCTAAAAACACAACAAAAGCAATATAATATGCATTTTATTTTATTATATAATAAACATATCAATAAGAACTTTTATGAGCATAGACATTTTAAAAATGCTAAAATGTTTCTCAAATAACAAAAGCAACATATGCATTATTTTTAGTAGTAGTATTATTACTAAAAATAATTATATTCTTCTAAATTATATATTTCTAATTTAAAATGAATTCTAAAAAATATATAAGTAAACAAAGAACATACAACAATTTAAAACTTCTAAAATATAAAGTACAATAGTAGTACAATTCTATAGTAGTAGTAGTAATAATAATAATAATAATTTGTACAAAGAACATACACATTTTAAAAATGCTAAAATGTATCTAAAATTACAAAAGCAACATATGCATTATATATTATTAAATGCCATTATTATTATTAGTAGTAGTAGTAGTAGTATTATTGTTGTTGTTAATTGAATTGGATGAATTAATCTAAACTTAAAATAAATAAACAAGGAACATAAAAAATGCAAAACACTAAACTTATCTAAAAATACAAATAATATATATATATATATATATATATATATATATATATATATATAATGTATACAATAAT
>NW_015505880.1:61169-66655 GCF_001515645.1 Sinocyclocheilus grahami | reverse complement strand
AAAAAAACAAATAATATATATATATATATATATATATATATATATATATATATATATATATAATGTATACAATAATAATAATAATAAGAATTTGTACAAGGAACATACAATGCTAAATGCTAAAATGTATCTAAAATTACAAAAGCAATGTATGAATTACATTTTATTAAATATTATTATTAATTTATATTTAATTACTTAAATGTAATGCATGTAATTTTAGAAATAATAAACAACCATGTGTATGATAATAATAATAATAAAGGAAGATACAAAATGTGAATCTTCTAAACTGAATCTAAAATTACACAAGCAACATATGGCTTTTCATTTATAATAATCATATGGCTTCGTAAATCAATCAAATATGACTTTGACACCAGCTGCTTAAAAGGTCAGTCAGAAATTGTTAGCTCTTACAAACACTTCATTTGATATTCTGTTCTCTAACGCAAAGACTCTCAGACTTTTTTAGCTGCGACTAAAGTCTCCAAGGCCTGTTTTGTGACTAGCTGAGAAAAAGTGAACAGAAAGCGGAAGCTGTTCACACCTGATTAGCGGCGCGACCGGCTCCTTCCGGATGAGTGGACTCTTTTTTTATTAGTCGTCTAAACAATGAAGCAGCCCAACAATAACTGCCGTACCGCTTGTGCTGACCTCAGCCAGACACGAAGAGCCCAAGTCCCAGAGCCGGACACTAGCAGCCTAATCTGAACACCGGACCGTGGTGATGGACGACGTGTCCCCGCGTCACCTCGCGTTTCTAGACAGAGTCTCCTGCATTTTTAACGAGAGGGAAATTTGATCATCTGTCATAGTAGTGTCTCTCCTCCAGGCAGCGTGCTGACAAAGTGTTTAATATCGGAAATGCAATATTAAAAAGCGCTAGGTTGGGAATTATTATACTACTTCAGAAGAGTTTTCGGGAGACACCTGCTCAGTCCTGCATTTTCAATCATAATCTGGGACTCCCAACAGAATGAGCGCAGATATGAAGAGCCGAATATATGATCCAGGTGCCATAAGCAGGTTTGGGGGATCAGGTTAATGGAATAGCTTGTGTAAAATCATTTACTCGTGTTACATCAGCTCGTTTCAAACTCAGTCCAAGGAGTGCAGAAAAAAGTCTGAAGAGTGAGGAAAATTTTAATTGAAACGAGCTAAAAATACAACAAAAGCAACATAACATGCATTATAATAATAATTTTGTGCAAGGAACATATGTAATTTAAATACTTAAATGATCCAAATGAACAAAAGCAATATGCATTATATTTTATTTATTATAATAAAATATGCATGCACTTTAAATCTTAAGAAATAGTAATAATAATAAGAATAAAGGAACATACAAAAAAATCCAACTTTTAAAATTGATATTTAAAATTATTAAAGCGTTGCATTATTTTACAAGTGTTACATTATACATTATTTTAAAATATGATGCGTGTTGTTTTTGTCATAATTTTAGGTTACATCTGAAAAGGAAAAAAAATTAGACACTCAAAATTTTTAACTTTTAAAATGTATATAAAATTACAAAAGCAACAAATACATTATATTATTAAAATATTAATATTATAATAATTTTATAAAATACAATGCATGTTTTTGTTATCGTCATTTTAGAATACATTAGAAATAATAATAACAGAACATACAAAATGTATTATTATTATTAATATTATAACATATGATGCATATGTTGTTGGCATGGTTTTAGATTACATCTGATATAATAATAAATACAAAATTGAAAATTTCTAAAATTCAAATTACAAAAGAAAAAACATGCATTATTATTATTAAAGTAATGCATATTAAATGCATTTTAAAATGTTAGATTACATCTTTTAAAATACACATAATTATAATTAATATTAATTATATAATAATTATTTATTCAAACAATAAATTAAGTTTGTTACCAAATGGTACCAATTATCTGTAGACTCAATACTGGAGAACAGATTCAGTTTAAAAAAATAATAATAATAATAATTCAAACCAATTATAGACAAAAGTCTTTACTCAGTGACAATTTTTTCCCTCTGCAAAGCTCTGAAAAGTCATTTGCATTGCATTCAGATGACTAATGGCAATTTGAAACATTGTGCCAAGCTTGACGTTATTGGGAGCGAACATTATTGGTTCTCGAGTGTCATAACTAAACGCAACGCACCACTTTAAACAAGATTGATTGCACAGTCAATTACATGAAAAACCTCCTTTTGTGTTCTACAAAACACAAGCATACAGGTCAAAAATGACAGATAAACTATCAATTTCTGACATTTGAAGACTCCGCTCGTCAACCTGTCAGCGTCAGACTATCTTCATCTTCAAGGGTTTTCTCGGGGCCGTAGGAAATGTCCACACATCTGTGCCTGCCGATAGGCTCCAGTCCCCTCCGTCTGGACGCCAGCTGAAGCCGCCACGGGTCGCGCTCGAGGTGTCTCCGGGCCCCTGAGGAGCAGCACAGCCATTGTTTCAGGGGTCCGGCTGGCCAGTGACAAACGCTAGCGTGACATTCCGTCTGGAGCGAGCGCTCGTGATTAATCGCACAGACAGCGGGGACTTTCTGAGAGCCCGAGATAAGACTGGAACATGGTGCCCAAAGGAGGGCTGAGCCGCTAACCGCTAGTCGATACGAACTAACACTAATCACTGGATTTTAGATTATTGATAATTTTACATTAAATCTTCTGAAATAACAGAGCATACAAATAATAGACAACTTCTAAAATTTGTTATTTGCTTAATTTTTATATAAAAAATAATTATGTACGTGTGTGTGTGTGTATACACATATATATACATATATATATACATATATATATATATATATATATATATATAACGCACTGTAAACGGTAACAACCAATCACAGAGCACCATTCCACGCACTGTAAACAGTAACAACCAATCACAGCGCACCATTCCACGCACTGTAAACGGTAACAACCAATCACAGAGCACCATTCCACGCACTGTAAACAGTAACAACCAATCACAGAGCACCATTCCACGCACTGTAAACTGTAACAACCAATCACAGAGCACCATTCCACACACTCTGTAATGGCGGCGCTTTGAATACACTCGGCATCCTAGTTTTCCTCATCTAGTTTGTACTTTGTGATCAACAAACAAACAAAACAATTAGGGATGCACGATAAATCGCATGTGACTGTCATGCGCATCTCGTCAGTAAAGCCGGTTCTGTGATTAATAGTAAATCTCCATCACATGCTTTCAGATGGAGCGGCATTTAATACACAGAGCACTGCTATATCGCGTTCATAATCACAGATGTGTCGCATTCGATTATGAACACGATATTGCGTAGCTTGTCAGTGTAAGTGTTTTTATTTATGCCATTAATGTTTTTGTTAATACAGCGTATATAGCACTAGTTAACTAAATGAATGTAACGTGGCAAAGATGAATGCACTTTTGGAAGTTGAATGTAAGTGAAATGTCATTTTGGAATTTCTGTGGTTTAATGTGATATTGTTGTTCATGTATGTTCATGATGAAATTTTCTTTTATTGTTGTAATTAATTGATAGCATTAACAAGATGACCAGTTGAATTCTTTTTGTGAGCGATGACTGATTGAATGTTTTTTTAGTCCAGTGCCTGTAGCCTATATAAGATTAGTATTGACCAAGTTCAGAGGCTGTCATATGTGGATCAACTTACTATGTTGTGTATTTTCAACAGTTTCGATATGAAAAATAACTTTTATATTGATTCAATGGGGAAAAAAGCGTGTCATGGCTTTATTGCATTTTGGGGAAAAAATAATACAATTTTATAATAAATCTTTGAAAATCAAAATCTGGATTTGAATTTTTTAAGTTATTATAACCTAAAGATGCTATGTGACAGTTTGAAACAGAAAATAGTGGTTTTCATCTCGCCACTTTCTTGGTAAAGAAAACACATTTTTACTCAAATTAATCAAAATGGATTTATAGCATTTTGGAATATATATATATCATGAAATAAAATTTCTCATATCGTGGTCATATATCAGCCCCCCACAACACCCCACCCCACCACCGACCCGTATTGAACCATGAGAAATCTGGTCACCCTAACAAAACCCAAACAGCCTCACTCTGATGAACCTGAAGCTCCTGGAAGCTAAAGCTGCTCTTCTGCAGTGTATGAAGAGAGGCCTTTGCGCTACTCGAGGCTCTTTTGTTTGCTTTCCTCAGACCTCTTCCTCACAGCTCGGGTCATTACTCGCTCGGCTGGACAAAGTTGTCTTCCTTTCAGCGTCTCGAGCGACAGCTGATTGAAGTTACCTGGAGGACATCTGACAGCAAAAGCTTCACTGATTGGAGCTTTAATTCGGCCAATTATGAAGCTAATTGGCTAATTTACAGCTCAAGTGAAGCACAACTCCACAGACGGCAATCGGGCTTCGCTTTAAAACACTTTAAAACAGTCACGAATGAATGTACGGGTGAATAGCACAAAACAAGCGCAGGATGCGTATATATACACACACACATCTGTACCTTTAATGCAAATGCTGAAGTCTCATGAAATTAATATCACAACAACAATAAACACACAAACAATGTATGTATGTAATTGTAAACAACATAAAAAAAGAAGGATTTTCTTCATGCAAACTCCCTTTTTCTTTGATTCTTTAGTGAAATATGACCTAAAGTTGTTCTTGAGATATTTTATACTCTTCATCCATCTGCTTCTCTATATTGATTTACAATGGACTACATGTGTTTGTAGTGTTACATAATGAATGCATGTGTGTGAACGCTGCCGCTGGAGGGATCAGTGTTATATGGCTACTCTCCATTCCTCTGCATAAAAACCACGAGTCCCATTGATATTAGCAGAGCACGGCGACTGGCGGCATGTTCGGATGCGCGCGGGCGCTTGCGAGTTCAGCATAATGAATGCGTAACTCTGAATTAGCATGCCGTGTTACGCTGATATTATGAGCTGGTCACAGCGAAGGACCACTTCATAAATAAACATCCAGCGCTGTTTCCATGGCAACCGCTTTCTCCAACCATTCACGTCAATTTGGAAGTCATCAAAAATAATTCTGCCATAAAATATTCAATTGTAATGCTAATTAAATGGCAATTTATCCATCCGAAGGTGTAAAATGTTGGTCTGCACAAAAGTGTGGAGTGAGGAAACGAGAATAGAAAACAGATGCAAGGAGGCAAGTTAAAGACAAGGTGACAAGGTTAAACTTGTCCAAACACATCCAGTTTTCCGTCTAATAGGAGCTCCAAATGATATCCATCCAATGAATAACTTCATATCATACTTCAAAAATCTTTGATTTTTGGCCGTTTGCCTTGGTGTTAGCATGTCTCTAAGCTAATGGCACAATACGCTGAACTACCGTATTGGCCCGAATATAAGACAACCCCCCTTTTTCCAGATGTACCTTTTGGAAAAAGGCTTTTTTAAAAAACAAATCTTGTTTTTTCT